>NW_028289023.1:1363928-1515476 GCF_059628265.1 Tinamus guttatus
AATACAAAAAAGAAACCCCTGTGTTTAGCATGTTAGAAAGGGAAAGATCCAGAGCAGTTCAAGGACATGTCTGTAGTCACCATTGGAAGGAATAACGCTTAGTTTAAACTTCAGTTCACTGCTGAACACTTAAACCTTATCTGGTCATAAACTTGTCATCTCAGACTGTTTCAGTGTACAACTGGTAACACTGGTGCCTGAATACTTGACGAATTTGACAGACAAATTTCTCTGGTTAGCCACCAATTCACCAGTTTAAGATAAACTGATACTTATATCTGTACAAGAAAAAATATTATTAAACTATTAAAAAAAATTAAACTATGTTAAAAGGAAAAAGACCAAACGCAGGAGGCTGCAGGGAAGAAAAAAGAAAGAAAAAAAAAAGAGAAAAAAGTCAACTACACAGGTTAAGTCAGGATATTCCATTACTTTAATGGGTTAAAACCAATTAAAACCTGGATTTCTTAGATTTACTAATTCCTCTTTAGACTTGCCTCAGCCTGAAGAAGAATGTGTGAGGTGGAAATATGAAATAAGCCTAAAAACAAGTAAACTCATGTACACTTAACTGCCTTGCTCTTTGCACTGCAAGAAAATCCAGAAGGCCCAAGGAAGCCGAGGACACCACTGGACTTGGTGCTGAATCAACTCAGGAATTCTCTGCATTCTGGGGCTTCCTGCGAGGGCTGCTGGGACTGCAGCAGCTGCAGAGGTGCCATTCCCAGAGCACTGATGGCCACCAGAACGACGCTGCCCTGCGCACACGGTGACTCTCTAAGCCCACGGCTAATAGCAACCTGCCAGCCTGAACAGAAAGGCTGCACTGGTGCTGTCGCCAACATGCAACACAGTAACCCAGAACCTGCCCCTTCTTCAGACTCTGGCTCCACTCGGGGTAGAACTTCCAAATGACCCTGACTTATTTCCACCATGTAAATCCTTGCCTCTCTCTCCTTAATAAAGTGATCAGTCTCCAGTTTCTTGCACATTCTTCTCCAATTTAATTTGGTTTGGTTGTTTCACAACACTTGCTTCTCTGATAGGATACCATCTCCCTGGTGGATTATATCTGGTATTAGATACTGATGTGCTCTGCAGAGAATTTTGTAGTGACTTTCATGATGAGATCAGAAAAATCAAGAGATCATAAAACGTTGGGTTATATTCAGAAAAGATTGAACATGCACTTAAACTGTGAAAAGTTGCTCTGTGAGTGAGAATTGTGGATACTGGTCAGAGTAGTAGGCTTCTTGCAGAGAGTTTGCTGCAAACCACTGACCTGAAGTATTCAGGCAGTCATCACTATGGGATGGTTTGCAGAATGTTGTACTCACCTTCATGCACTGCCTGTTTTCATGGGCACCTGTTCAGGAAGCTAAGCACTATCATAAAAAACATACCTGGAAAAAGCAAAAAAAAAAAAAAAAAAAAACACCACTCCAATACATAAAACTCAGAGATACTCACCTTGAGGCAGCTGCATAACCCCAGTGCTTATACCTGAGATAATATCTCCTAATAAATATTCCTTCACTGGGTAGCGGGGAAGCCATTTTAAAATTGGTAAGAAACTGTAAAGATGAGACTTGGCTTTCTTAGAAGAACAACTGCAAACAGAAAGCAGAAAAAGTTAAGATATTTGCAGAGGACAAAAGGGGAAAAGGAATCATACCTTTCATGCCTGACCGGGGAAATGGCTCCACTAAAGGGAAGCTCAGTGCCCTGATTACAGTGACTAAGCTTAAGCCAAACACAACCACGGTGCCAGTTAATTTCCTAATTTATCACATGTTGACAGTGCTAACAAATCGTATGGAGCTGGAGAAAATCACAGTCATGTGACTGGATTTCAGCTGGAAGGGAAACTATTCAGGTCCACACACAACTAGGCAGTCACAGGATACTTTTTGTTGAGATCCTTTCTACAACAACAATCCTTTGAGGATAACTTGCTTTTTGAAGGTGTTTTCACTCATAGACCTCAAAGCACTTCACAATGCTCTTTACTATTTTTATTTACTATTTGTATACTTTGACTACTGTATTATAGTATTTTATACCATTTCCATATTTTTACTGTTATTTTACTACATCTTTTTAGATTACTGACACTAATGGGCTGTTTTTAAGGCTGTTTAAATACAAATCCCTTATTTACCCTGAAAATAAAGGCATTAAAGTCAGCAAGACTGATCCTTGTTTCTTATAGTAGAGTTATTAACCTTTTGAAATCCTGGGTCATTACAAATGATTAGGGCCAGGAAATAAAGTTCCATCTCTATCCAGCTCTCCCCTGCACCATACTTGGGTTGCACTATGTCGAGAAAATTTAACCTTGGGTAAAAATACAGCACTAAAAGCATAGAAATCCTTCACTGCAAGAGAACTGCAGAAATTTGCTATTTTTCCCCATTTTTTATTGTAATAAATAACATAAAGAAACCTATTACTGCATGTGGGAGAAGAACGAGAGAAGCATCCATACTTCTCCTCCTTGTATAAGCAGACTGAACTGCGGAAATTCTGCATTTTGATTTATTCAGGATAGATCCATTTTCTTGAGTGATATTAGGAGTCACTACATTGGAAGAGCTGGCTACATCATTGAGCAAAGCAAGTCTCTAAGCGTCAATCACCTGAACTGCCATATTTAACAGATGAGATGTCAGCCAGAAATTATTTGTTGTCTTGCAGAGCAAGGTTCAGAAACAGATCGAGTCAACTGTGCAAATGAAGCACTGATAAATGTAAAGTTAACGAAGATTTAACTGGCAGAAGCTCCTCTTCCTTCTCTGGCTCCAATGGAGCAAGAAAGCTGCACAGTTTCTTTGAAATATTATTTCCTGTCTAACCAGAGGTTATTTAGATTCCAAGGCAATTAGTTAGAATAACAGAGCATCTCTGAAATCCTTATTCGGCTAATAATTTTGATCTCTACACAGCAGTCATATGTTCCCATTGTGCCTCTGAGAAAGGATCATGTGAAACAAATTTGGCCATATATATTTCCACATAAAAGGGGCAAATATTTTTCTGGCTCTTGTTTTCAAGGCTTATGAACTCATGTGTCAGGTGACTAAACTGACACTAACCTGCCAACTAATTTATACAACGCTGTGTAATACTGCTATGTAATATCGCATATTAAAAACACTTTAAAAGTTTATTACAAACTTGCTGAATAAACAAACTAGACCCACTATTTTTATCTTTTAAGTTACTACAAGGGAATTACCAGATATGCATATGAATCAACTAAGTATTACCACTGTGATGCTAAGCATTTTGTCAACTAAGACAAAATAAAGATTGAGACCCAAAACCATACCGACAAGAATGGGCCACCCTCTGTCCAAAAGTCTGAGGTGTTCTTTCCCGTCTGTGCAGCTGCCCTTCCAAGAGCTCTTGGTTATATATTGGTCTCTCCACATGATACTTCTGGGCCTGCTCAAGACAGGCTTCATCTTCTTCAGCATATTCCATAGTTGAGCTCAGTGAGCAGAAGGAAGGCAGAAGTTCACAGTCTCCTTTGGAAAACCTGGCCATATACAAAAAGTTTCATCACCAAATGTTATTTTTGAACCTCTGGTTTGGCATTTCCTTCTAGAGAGCAACTTTTGACAAGCTGGATACAAGTACGGTGAAAGGAATTTAAATGCACTGCTTAGCCTGTGTGACAACAGTAAGTCATACTCATGACCTTTATTAAATAATGGCAGGAGTCATTATTTTTATGCTTCTCTTAGGTAAAGAAAGCATTTACATTATTTACTCTAAGTAATTACAGAAACACAAAATTGGGAGGTTATATTAATGATTATCTGCTATCTCCCTCCTCATTTTTAAAAAGAGATCTCAGTATCTAAGGGAGATTACTTTATTGCTGACTACTTCCTGCTTACTTAAAACTGTCACATCGATCTCCAGAAGACAGAATTCCTATTTTAACACTGATAAAGCCACTACTTTTTTTCCCCCCTAGACAGCCAGTTGCTTCCTACAAGTGTTATTCTCCCTCCCTCTGAGAGCTTTTTACCAGACAGCATCTCAAGGAGGCAAATATCCTAACTTTCCAACATTTACCCTTTCAATGGTTGTGCCACTTACTGCTGATCGCAGTCCTGAACCCGCCCCAGGGAGGGGAACGCAGCCCCTTCAACCCGCCGCTTCCCACCAATGTCCTTCACTCCAGGAATCAGAACAGGAACTGGCCAAAATGCTTCCACAATAACCATGCACAGACACAAGTCATTAGAACTGATATGCTGTGTGTGAGTGTGCTCAAAATATTCTCCTCTTTTTGACTGATTTGCTAGGCCTTCTTGGAGAGGAAACTTGAAAACAAGCAAGAAACTTCAACTTGCGAAATGTTTGGAAGGGTCTGACTCAACGGATACAGTCATTTTTTCAGGGGAAAAAAAGGAAGTAAACATACTAACATATTTTTAACATGCTGGGAATTAAATAATGACAAATACATATATTTAAACTGAATCTTGCCACAGTTATTCTAATCTAGAGATACTACTTACAGCTTGATCTTTTGAAGTCACAGGAAATAGAGCCATAATTTTGAGCACAGCTCTTAGGCTCAAGTCCAGAAAGGCACTTAAAAATATATTTGCCTTAACCATAACAGTTGACCCAGAGGTGCTCAATTTTTAGCTGTATATCAATACTTTCCTAGAAATGGGTAATTGCACAAAAAATAAATAAATTATCAGCTAAACACTTAAACAAAGCTTACTGTTATTGGTTCAGCACCCTGACTTAGCAAATACACTCTGCTCAGCATCAAAATATCCCCATTACTACATAGCTCTTCAGGCTGACAAAGGTGCTGGAATTTTCCACCCAACCCAGGGCTTATGGTTCTTTCCCTTTTATAAGGGATATGGTTTAGCATCTCGTCAGTTCTCATCAGTTTGTAAGCCACATTTTGTCAGATAGTCAGAAAGGGATATTTTTACCCAAATTTATTTTTTTCTTTACATCATATTCAAGATTATCCCATGAAATAAACTTTTCTAAAACTTTTTTGCAAGAACAGTATTATGTCAAGGGTGTTGTTATAGCTAACTATCTAGTTATGTTACCTTTGCATTCCTGAAACACTTTTTAAGCTTTTCTTGCATTTTTGACATGGTTTCAGCTCACTGAGAAGCCTGAATACTTTGTGATGCTAGCATCTCTTAGCATTACTATATTACACAGCTTTTTCTCCGGTCTGCAGGTTTTGATGCAGTCAGCATCAGAACAGGATCATTCAACCAGCAATTCCCATCTAACACAGCCCTGTGTTTTTCCCCTCAGCCTCCTATTATCACTTAAATATTATTTTGCATTTAGAGCAATGACTTCAAAGCTTCTTTATGCTTGATTTTTTATACCGATGTCTAGCTGACTGCTAACACCCCTTCCTAACCTGTGCCCATTACAGACACAGAGCTACCCACAAATACAAATGTATTAACTCCTGCTCAGTGAAGCTGGAGGAGACAAATTCCTAAGAACCACGAGCAGGATTTAACAGCCACAGACCCCCTTGGTGGCCAGGCAGGGAGTGCACACAGTAAACTCAACTGTTTACATTAGTCTCTCAAGAAGAGCAGAATTCACAGCACACGTGTAGCTTCACAGAAAGAAAGTAACAGACTTTAAAAAGATTTTTTAATCACTTTGTGAGGTCAAGCTAACAAAGTAGTAGAGGCTAGGTAAGTGAATGGGGGGGTGAAAACAAGCCTGAAATGTCAGGCTCCAAGTCAGCAGCAGCTCAAAGTCCAGCTGAAGGCGAGTTATGGGTAGTGCAACTCAGGGTTGGTACTGGGGACAAATGCTGTTTAACATCTTCACTAATGACCTAGATGAGGGGACAGAGGACACCCTCAGCAAGTCTGCATATGGTACACTGGAGAAACAGGCAGACAGGAACCTCAGAGTTCAATCCAGGAAAATACAAAGTCTGGCACCCAGGGAGGAACTAGCCCTGGAATCAGAACAGACTGGGGACAGGCTAGCTGGAATGCAGCTTTGCAGAGAAGGACCTGGGAGTCCTGGGGGACAATAAACCAGCAATGTGACCTTGTGGCCAAGCAGCATCTTGGGCTGCATTAGGCAGAGTATTGTCAGCAGGCTGAAGGAACGGATCCTTCCCCTCTGCTCAGCACTGGGGAGGCCACATCCAGGACACTGGGTCCAGTTCCAGGTTTCCTAGCACAAGACAGACATCGTCACTGTGGAGCAAGCCCAGGGAAAGGCTGTGAAGATGAGTAAGGGCCTGGAGCAGCTCTCCTATGAGGAGATGCTGAGGAAACTGGGACTGTTTGGCATGGAGATGAGAAGGCAGAAGGGAAATCTTACCAAAGGGTATAAAAATCTGAAGGGAGGGAATAAAGGAGATGGAGCTAGATGCTTCTCACTGATGCCCAGTGACAGGACAGGCAGCAGTGGGCCCAAGCTGACATAGTAATTTTGAATATGCATAAGTAATTTTGAATATGCATTTAAAAGAGATCCTAAATCTACTCAACAACTACAACTGGATGCATCATTTGCTGGATTACATGCCATGCTAGTAAGTTCATTTTAACAGTCCCCCATACGCTGATGATCATTCTGAATACTAAGCAACAGACAATACAAAGATGAACATCTCTAATATCACCCATCTCTTTTGCAAAACAAGAGGAGAACAAAAAGGGCCGGGAAGCTTGTCTTACAACAGGCAATATATGACTCTACAGAGCACAGGATAAGCAGCATTTTGTCATGTTTGGCAGTGTCTGCGAGTGTTTTCTGAAAAATCTTTACATAGCAAAGATATCCAAGGCTTGGAAATTCAGCCTCGTCCATCCCTCAAGAACAAGAGCAGCCTTTTTCATTTCTGCTTTCATTTCCAAGAACTATTACTGACCTGTCCAAGAGGAGAGTGGATCCTTGGGCATTTGTGGGTCTGAATTAACAGCACAATATTGCTCTTGGACAACCTTTGAACTTAGCAGCAAGTATTAAAATTAGTAAGCTATAAGAAACACTGCCATTAACTTTATCAGCCAGATAAGAGTTGAGCTGAAGTAGTTAAGGGTTGAATGGAAGAGACTTAAATCTTGGTGATCCTTTATCTGACTCTTGGCAGATTCTTTATCTGACTGATAAAAGCCTTTTCTTATGTCTTTACCGCTGTTATCAAATCAAAGGTGTTAAACAAAATGAAGTAATCACTTTACAACAGCATCATTAGTAATTCAGTACTTTCTCTTCCTAGTTTTGGACAATAAAATAGGACTGACAAGCCACCTACACCAATTCCGGTAGCTCACTATGATTTTTGGTGCCATCTACACCAAGATACAGACAGAAAATTTATTTGGCCCACGATGTGGAGGGACACTGTGAACATTCAAATACAAACTGAATACTAGCTCATTCTGGTCTCCCCTTCTGCCAGACAGATAAGAGATGGCCTCTGTTTCCAGTATACATGCTTTTATAACCATGACAACCTACGGAAATTGGATTATTCATATTCCTGTTTTTTTATGGCTTTAGTGACCTTGAGCCTGAATCTGCTATTCCTACCCCTATCACAACATTTCTTTGCAGCTCAAAAAGCAGTAGCTAGAGATAATGGACTCAGATAAGATAACAGTTATGGTACCACAGCTGATGACCCTTCTGTCATGCTCAGCCAGACAAATCAGGGTGTAAAGCCCTTTATGTGCTGCAGGGACAGGCAATCATTAGCTAGCTGCTCATTTCCCCAGACACAACCTAGTCCAAGACTAGGAGAGGCCTTCACTGTAGAGATCCGACCTCCAGACCAGGGAACATTAATCAAGATCACCACATATTTGAGAAGCTAACCCAGAAATCCATGTGTCCTTAGTGAACCAATGACCTCCAGCAGCTGGACATTTGTACAATATGTGGCTCAAAATATCTAAGCCCTTGTGGCACTTTGTTGTGCCAATTTTCTTCAAAATGAACCAATCAGACACCAAATCAGCATCTGGCCAAGCAGAAGGGAGTCATTACACGATCCATTTTATTTAGTATTGAAACCACCTAAGATTCTTACCCCTCCATACCACAAATGGTTTCATCAACCCTGTTTACGCACACCACACTCTCTCAAGGGGCTGCATCACGCTAAAAATAAACCTTGGAGGGGAGGAAAAAAAAAAAAAAAAAAAAAAAAAAAAAAGCAGAAGGCTGTTATTTATAAACAGAATCACTCCAGTGAGCGAGTGACTCCAGAATCACTTCCAGATCATATTATAGTGCAAACCCCTCAAGTCATAGGGGCAGCTGAGGGATAGTGAACCACAGCATGGGAAAAATGACTGAGGAAAAGGGGAAATGAAGGGGTTTAGGATGAGACTCAAGTTTCTATTCTGGTTTCAGTCCTGAAAACAAGCCATGATCTACTTACCCTAACTACTAAGAGGTTGGGAAACCTCTCCAAGAATCCTCTAGCAGGGTTTCCTCCTAGCAGTTTCAGGAAGGATTTGCTACACTGCCAAGCACTGCCATGCTTGAGGCAACACCTGAAGAACCATCATCTCTGCCTAGACCACCAGAGAATGTCGGGCAGATATCCTCCAGGAAAGTTGTAAGGATAACTATTTATCCAAGCTATAACTTCCTGCTTACTTGGAGACAGAGGTTCAACTTTCCTGTAAGGAGAGAGTGGGACCTGACTTGTGACTGTGCCTGCCCTCATTCATGCACTGCTGTTTGGTTAAGATTATGTTATCCAAGTGATAGCGTCTTCCTGTCTCCTTGTATACTTAAGGGTGGTGTCTCCTGTTCTGCAGTCGATTGCCAGCCAGTGGGAACGAGCTTCCTCAACATCCTGATGCCAAGGGTGCACATACAGGCCATGAGCGTACAGCAAACTAACTGCTTTTTCCTGGAAATAATTAACACTCGCAGCAGGCAGAGTAAGATGCAGAAAAGCTTTCTGAATAAGTGTTTCACTCCAGACATCTGCTCTGTTTGCAGACTCACCTTATGGCTTCACATTTTTGCAGTTATCACCAGCCAAAGACGCAACAAAGTCGCTCACAAGCTGGGAAGGCATCTACTAACATATCACACATACAGAATTCATAAAGATTGAACTCAGCTGTGTGAGTGACAACAGGACTGTGCAGATGTAGATGTCTAATTGACACTCCTCAGTGTGCTTGGCAGAACACCCCAACACAAATGTATTCCTGCTACAGGTAACACTGAAATAGGTTGCAACATCCAAAAACAATAAGAGCAACAAGGACACCTTGGTTGAGGTTCATCAACTGAAATGAAGAAAGGCTCAGTGTGTTATTTTTGGTCTGACTTCTTGCAAGAGCCTTTTTTCCCCAAAAACAGGCCTATTAAAAAAAAATCACCAGAAACTAGGGAAAAAAAAAAAAAACAATTCAGACTCCCTGTATCTGCAGTAAATTGAGACTCTGATAATCTGTTCAGATACATTGATAAAAGCATAGCTACATCCACAGCATTGCAATACCATAGTAAACAAGAAAATCAGCATCAACTTTAAAGATGATGCCAGGAAGCAAAAACATCCACACACATACATCTCAGAACTGAAAACACAATACACAAGAAAGAGGGGGAGATGCACAGTTAAACCCCAATAGGCTGAAGAAGTAGTTGAACTCAGGTCCTCTTTTCCCTGGAAAGGACTTTAACGACATTTTGCCATAAAGATATGAAAGCAGCAAAATTTCAGTGTTTAAAGAAGACACCAGTGTTGCCTGCACCTATGAAAGGATCTGTGGTTCTATTCCTGGCTTTTCAGAATATGCCAGGGTATCCTGGCTTTTCAGGATGTGCCTCTCGGATATGCCTGAGCTCAGATCTCCCTCACAGGAGCACACCATGCACTGTCTATTGAATTCCTCAGAAACAGATCCAGGCTTTCTCCTGCTTGGTACACAGGTATTTGAACTCTGCTACATAAGCAAGGTGCCCAAAATTTGTAACTAACCAGCTCAATCCTTAGTTTGATCTAGTCCTACTATGTTGGACTCCAACAAGGATGTCTCAGATGAGAGACACTGCAATCTGATTTGGATCAGGAAGTTTTTTCCATGTTAGTTATAAGAGTTCTTTTCTGATTTTGAGGAAATAAATGAACACAAACAACTTAACATTAGCTCTAGCCCAGCCTAAATGCCAAAATCATAGGTTTTAGACTAACAGATTAATACCTAATAATCAGTTTAAAATACACACAAAGAATCCAAACAAAATTGGACATGTAAAGGAGGGGGCAACAGTCAAAGCAGGTCAGCAAAACTATGAAGCCTGAGGCAAAACTGGCAAGAATTCTTCAGTGAAGGCTGGAGAAAGACAGATTATACCCAGTTAGTGGAAGCATAGATGAATTGTCAAAAAACTTGCCCAGAAAATCATAATATTGTCCGTCACATAGGAGGTCTTCCTAGCTTGCTACTACACAAAATGAAAGACACAGTTAATACAGGTTTTACAGAATAGTAGTTTGAGTTGCTGCATAGGGCAATAATTAAAATACATATTCCTATAATCACTAATAATACCGAGATCCTCTTAATGTAATTGACTTGTAAAGAATACTTATTAGCCTGCACCAGCTTACAGTCCTACCCTCATAGCGGGGATCCCATGGAGATACTTGACATAGCTATAGGTAAAGAGAGACATTGGCATTACATGGACAAATGTAAAATAACTGGGCAACCTGGATTTTTCTGCTGCTGAACACTTCTGAAGAATAAAAAGCTATATACAACTACTTAAAAACAGCAGTAGTAGCAGGTCCTGTAGCACTACTAGAAACACTGTCAAGAGAGTTGACGATCTAACCGGACAACATTTTGCTGACTAACAGGAAACACACCAAGATAAAAAAAAAAGTATTTATTTCAATTACATTTAACTGGAAAAAAAAAAAAAAAACAGTACAACATACTGAAGCAAAGCTTGAAGATTTTTAGCTTTAGCATGGTGCTCTTGCTCCGAAAGTTACAGATCTACCAAAACATGGGATAGAACAACACAGGTTTTAGAAAAACAGTTCTATGGAAAGCTTCTATCAGCAATAAAATGTAAGAAAAATTAGTAGTCAGCAGTTCATCTGAACTAGACTTGGAAGGAAGTAAATGCTGGATGATGGATAGATGCCAGCAAAAAGTTCTTTATACAAAGACATTCAGAGGTATTTGGCTAGTACCAAGCAATGTTGGTGCCTGTGAAAAATTCTGAGCCTTGTATTAAGTCAAGCAACCTGTTTAGGTTGGCAGAAGATGCTTTAATCAGTAAATGGGAAAGAGCTTGGGCTCTCCCTGCACGCTAACGTTAGTGCATGAAGAATGAACAGACATCTAAAATAACACATGACTTTCCTAGGATATATTGATTTAAAGCATCAAATCTGCATCTATACATCCTCAAATACAGAGCCATCATCATTTTCTTATTCCCTGGAATCCACTGTCCTTCCATTATTCAACTAAAGGTTGACTCTGACTCTACCAGATGAGCCAAATACTTTAAGAAATTGTCTGCTTATCATTAAGAAGTTGACAAGAAAGTTACCTAAGCAAATGCATAATGTAAATGCTTCAGTCGTCTTGGGGACTAGGTGGCAGAAATATATTAAATCTGATGTAATAACTGCCTATTATATCAGACACCGTTTACATCTATTTATTTACCCAAATTATTCAGTTGCAGCCCAATTCCTTCAGCACTGTTTGTAGCTGCTGCTGCAAACCTGGGAGTTATGATCCCTAGCTTGGTAACAACCGGCAAAGTTGAAGTCAAAGCTGAGCGAATCAGCTTGGCTAGGATGGCCTGGCTAGGGTAGAGAAAACATGAAACAAAAAGGGACTAGAATGGAGGCTTCTACTCCCCAGCGGAAAACTTCCTGGTGACAAAAAAAAAAAAAAAAAAAAAAAAAAAAAAAAAAAAAAAAAGGCAACAGGCCTTAGAGTCAAGAATGGCTTTGTAACTACAGAAATTGCTTAAGCAAATGGTCTGCCAAATGGCCGAGAGATGCTGTGCTTCTCCAGGCAACCTACAAACTACAGCAAATATTCAGTCACATTTAGAAGATAAAGCTCCAGTTCAAATAAATAATAGTTTTAGATAATGAGGTGGCATACTAAAACAGCAATAATTAATGCAAATAAATACACACACTTTTTGTCTTTTTTTCTTATATTATTAGCGAAAGAACAATGATGTCAAAACCTTGTGCTAGATTTATGTACCCGTATCATATGGTTTTAGTGTAAAGCTAAATAATAAAAAAAAAAATCCCATAAGCTTTTGAATTATTTAAGCTCTAGAAGCACTAGGACAGATCCTAGAGGACACTGTCCCAGCTCTGAAGAGCAGTGTGCTAAAAAACACTATCTGAACTACAACAATGGACTATAAACTCCAAGCAAATGGCAACCTTAACCTCTGCAAGCATATTAGCCTTTAAGCAAACTGTTACCTTATACACAGCAGGTTGTTCCATACAACCAAAACATAAACACAGTCAACTGAGGACAGACTACTCAGGCAGGAACAGTAGGGCTCAGTGATCAGAGTCCAACACTGGAAGCAGGATCAGACCCTTTCTCATTAGACTTGTTGCTTTTCTTCACTGAAACACTGCCCGAGTTCCCCACCACAAACATATTTAAGTGTAATGAAGTTTTTGACTCTAGACAGGTGAGTTAAAAAACACCAAGTCTAAACGAGGGGGTATACCCTCTCCTAAATGCATATGTTTTATCAGTTACCAACAGCTGCTTTGCCTGGGCAAGCCCCCATTTCATTTCAGAGCTATTTCATAGTGCATTGCAAGACAACTCGTAAAACAGCCCAGTTTAGGGATGCTGCTAAATGTGGTACTGGAACAGCTATCAAGCCCTCAGGGATTGCTTACACAAGTGCTGCAAAGTGTGATTACTACCATCTGAAGATGGTCAGCGTGATGGCTGATCCTCCCAGAGCCAACACAGGGCATTTCACATGTGCAAAAACTAAGGCAGTTAACTGCACAACTTGAAGCAGCACAACAGCTAGTAAGGTAGCAGATTACGTATGTAAATCTGTAATATAAACTAAAACATCTGCTAATGCAGAGCACACTCTATTAAACATTCAGTATAAGACATTTCTAAAACCCTCTCTGGTGATTTTAATCTTTCTTAGAGAAAACTCTGGGGAAGGAGAAAAAAAAAAAAAAAAGCCCAGACTGCCTCGTAAAGTTTTCCCCATCCAACCCAAGTCTGTGACCGTGGTAGCTACATGGAATTACAAACGCACGTTCTGCCAACTCATCATTTAATAACGGCAGTAGAAGCTATAAACTTTTTCTCATGACTGGAATGCCTAGAAATGGCAAGAGCCATTTACATTATCCAAAGTTTTGGAGCATCCTGACAAGTTTTCGATCGCGTTCTGGTGTTGGACGCTTAAAGGTTTCGCGGCAGCAGCAGCGCGGGCAGGAGCACAGCAGGTCCCAGCGTTGGTACTTACTTTCCGGGGTGGCTTTTCCTCCTCTCACCGGTCCCTCCTTCGGGGCTCAAATCGCTTCCGCGGCTGGTGAACCAGGAGCCGAAAAGAGACCCGGGGATAACCACAGCCCTTCCTTGCCTGAAAAATGTGTGGAAAAAAAAAACAATCAGTGGAGATTTCAGGGAGGTTTTGAGGCTCGCTGGGCTGAAGGCACCAAGCAGGGCCACAGCGCACACCGGCAGGAGGCTTCGCAGCCCCTCACAGCGCGGCGGCCGCGCTACCCCCCCGCTCCACAAACCGCCTCGGAGCCCGCGGCGAGCGCAGGGAGCCGGTACCGAGGAGGCCGGGAGAGCCGCTCACCCACGCGCGCACGACCACGTTCCGCGCCCGGCCCAGCCCACAGCGAGCGCCCCGCGCGCCGCCTCCCTCACGCCCGCCCAAGGTGAGCGCCGCGGCGCGGGCGGCGGGGCCGCCCCCCGCCCACCTCCCGCCGGGCGGGCGCGGGCGCCGCCGGGACTCGTAGTTCTCGGCCCGCAGCCCCCGCCGGGCGCGCTGCGCCCGCCGCCTACAAGTCCCAGAATGCCGCGGGGCCGCCGTGTGAGCGCTCCACACTCCCCCCCACCCCCCGCAAAGGGCCCAGCGGTTGCGGCGCCTCCGCCTGAGGTAGCGGCCGCCGCTCTGTACGCGGGGCCGGGGTCTGTGGTGAGAAGTCGGATTTAAGTGACTGCAGAAACCGCATCTGCCTCCCCAGCTTCCCGGGCCAGCGAGGGGACCGGCAGCAGGTGACTAATAGGTGACGCAGGGATGGGGGCAGAAATGTCGGTGCTCTCCAGCCTCCTGCTGCCACCCTGCTTTCCTGGGCCATGCTCAGCTCTCCAGGCTTCCTGGGCTCCGAAATTACAGTGAAGAAGCCATAGCTGCCGTTTTTATAGCCTGAATGTATTTTCATACCTGTCGTTTTTATAGCCTGAAAAGTAGTCGTCAGGTTTTTATCTTTTAAGGGGTGTAGTCCAACAGACTGCATACACAGGCATGTGCCAGTTGGGTAAAAGTAAAAATACTTTATGTTTAATGTACGCTCCAAAACACACCATTGCACAAATGTTTGTTTCTGAAAGGGGGACAGTTGTGTTACCAATGCTGTTGGAGAAGCACCGCTGTCAGCCCGACCACGGAGACCTGAGCGTTGGCCTGGCAAGCAACCTGCTGCTGCTATTCGGCATGTAAGGATGTGCAGGGGATGTAGGGATCAGCTTCCTTGTGAATAATCAGGAATTAGTAATTAAATCTTTCCGTTGATCTTATCTTTTGGTACTTGACTTATAAATGTTTCCCACCACAACTATGTCTCACTTGTGCCCAGCAGAAAATATTTCGTTCATCTCACAGAGTTTTTGAGATTTTACTTTCCTGTCTAGCACTGTTGGGAAAAAGTATTTTGAAAGGGTTTGAAAGCAACTTTCCAAAATACTGTCCCCACTTATTGTGAAAGCCTTAAAATGTTTACTTGGCACTTTGGCACGTTTTTCATTTTAAATCAGAAGTTTGTTATAATAGTGGTCTTCATAATAGGTTGTAAAAAAAAAAAAGGATTTTGAAGGAAGTAACAATTTCAAGTGGATAGATTAAATAGGCCAAGTACATCAAATTTCATGTAGGATGCTCCTGGATTTGACTATTTTATCTCAAATGCGGTAGCTGGAGATCCATTGAGAAAGACACCTCCTTTCAGTTGGTCCCTTGTGAAATCATAAGCAATAGATCTGTTTATGCTTTATTTTTTTTACTGAACATGGGCATCCATACATTGTGCTGGAACATAGGTGGAATTAGCTCATGCAGGTGTTGTGTCATCCTTGATGTACTGAAATTCTGGGATGCTTTATTACGAATAAAACCTATATTGCTGTAACTGCATGCACATATTGCAGGCACACCCCACGCAAAGAGAAGGGGGAGGAGAAAGCTTAAAACATGCCAGGGAATGGCAGTGTAAGGACTCGCTGCTAGAAACTCCGCAGAGATATAAATTATTTCAAATGTTTCACACACTGGGGATTATGTTAAACTAACTTGTCAATGGTTGTATTGAAATGTATGAACTGAAGCTGGTTTTAATTTCTTGTGTACATTTTAGCATGAACCATTCAGAAGGTCAGTAATTCATTTCATTGCTTCTTTCCAACATTGTTTAAAATGGTAAAACATATTCCAGCAGTTCAGCTCTGAGAAAAGGGCAGGGATTAATAGAGTGTAGAGCTCAGTAGGAACTGGAGGAAAATAGAATTCTTGGTCAAAACAAAAGATGGGAGTGGAAGTGAGTTGAGAATGAATAATGTGGACAAAAGGAGGGACTGAAAGAAACCCCCACAGGGGATAATTGTGGGGATTTGGTTAGTGACACACACACCACTTAACTTGTATGATGACAAGGGGCTCAGTAGGAACTCTGTGGCTCTTGGGGCTCTCAGGAGGGAGCAGCAGGAGCCACTGGCAGCACAGGGGAAGCTGCAGCCTTGGGCACCCTCGGGGGTCCAGGAATCAGTGCGGGGGCTGGGACTGTGGGGACTTTGCAATTCTGATTGTCCCATTATGATGGACTTCTCGTATGGGACAGGTAGCAAAGCCACAAGGGCAGATGAGCTAACTGCATCAGCTGGGCACCATTGCCTGGGTCACTTCGACCCTCTCCATCACCGCACTCAAAAAACTCAAAAAAGGCAGGAAAAAAAAATAAAAACCCAAAACTATGTATCTTTGACCATGGAGTCTGATGTAAGTCTTGGGATAGGTCAAAAAATCAATGAATAAATTTGAGGTGGACGTTTACAAAATGCATTTAGATTGACAGCTATTTTAACCACTGATTTCAGTGGGAGTTGACTAGGTTGCTGAAGTACTCCTGTTAATTAGTTACTTGCTACCCACATCCTATACCGATACATTATTCATGTCAAGCTTCATCATTCTCCATGATATTGCTGTAAATATTATTCTAGTAGAGGCCCAAACATTCCCTTTTTCTCCATGAGAAGTTCCTTGGAAACGGATATACTCATGTCCTTTAAAGTACCCCTAAAGAAGATGTGATTTTAAGTGAACCCTGCGAAAAAAATCCGTTGGATTATGAGCTGTTGTGAGTATAAACCAGCTGAGCAGCTTTGCACGTGTTGTTCTAGCACACTCTGGGCAATCTGATGATCAGCAGAAAGTTTGTATATGTGTATACAGTCAGTATAGATATGTGCAGTCAGTGTATCGGGCAGGTGAGACGTGGGAGCTCTCAGCCCCCGCTGCAGCATCAGCTATAGCAGGCCAGTGCAGAGCAGCCCCCCGGGACCTGCTGCCGTCCGGCAGCTCCCGGATCCCACCTGGGGCACGAAGGCCGTTGCAGGAGTAGTCCCGCCCTCTGGAAGAGCTTTGCCACAAACCACAAGCGTTTTTTTTCTGAAGAGAGATTAAAACCTCGTTTACTTTTGAAAGCGATAACAATTCAAGCTACAGACCCAGCAGCCACCAGCTTTCTCCAGCCCAGGAGTGCTGTTTCTGCTGGGCCCATCCTGGTTGGGCACAGCTCAAGCTGTCCCCATCAAGCCCTACATAAAATGATTACAGTCGTTAGCCACACACAGGCCTAGGGCATTAGGCTCCCTGCCAGGCTGGGTCCTTCAGGTCACCCAAGAACATG
Source organism: Tinamus guttatus (assembly GCF_059628265.1). Classification (NCBI taxonomy): domain Eukaryota; kingdom Metazoa; phylum Chordata; class Aves; order Tinamiformes; family Tinamidae; genus Tinamus; species Tinamus guttatus. Next base: position 1,381,129 of record NW_028289023.1, read on the forward strand.
AAAAATAAAAAAGCAGGAGCTGTAAATGATCAGTAATGAAGGAGAAGGTGAGAGGGAGAAGGCAGCTCTATTTTCCACAAGTTGCCTGAGTGCTTTTGGCCTCTCACACGAGCAGATCCCTCTTTTTTGCAGGAGCAGAGCCCTTGTGCACAGGGTAGGGGCTCCATCTACTTTCTGTGCCCTGTGTGAGGGTCATGCCGTGTTGCCGGCTGCACGGGTGTCCCTTTGGGGACACTGCTGGCCCCAGGGTGCTCATGCAGGGAGCCAAGGGCTGCTCTGAGCTTCGTGCAGCGGGGCTTGCCCAGCCTGGTGGCAGCTTTCTGCCTGGACAACATCCAAACCCATCTCCCGCTGACAGACGAATAAGGAGGTGACACTGCAGCAGCATTCCTATCCAGGACATTTGCCCTCAATGGATAGTAACCAAATAAAACATAGTCTATAAAGGCAAGTTAATTTTTTCCTCAGTGACTTCAGTCAGGCGACGGCAACTTGTCAAGTGTGCTCACATGCCAGACTGCTCCCTGGTGCTCGAGGACAGCAGCGTGTCTCAGAGCAGGCCTGTGCAGCCACACAGGTCTGGGCAAGCTCAGCGTTTCCCTCCTTGGCAGTCAGTTTCAATTCCTTTCAGAGTCTCCTGAGGGCTGAAGTGGCTGTCTAGGAGTGACTAAGCACCAACCCACTGGCCTGGAGGAGTGGTTGGAGCCACTGGCTCCAGAAGCTTTGTTCCTGGCTGAAAGATGAAGCTGAATGAGGCAGAGGAATGAGGAAGCTCCAGCAGCAGGACACTGCCCCGGGAGAGCCAGCACCCAGTTTGTATTCCTGGCCGTGAGGTTTGTCTGTGTTTATGCTTCGTGTTTACGGCTCTTCTTATATCTTTCCCCAAAACTTCTCTTTTCTAGACTAAACAAGTCAATGCTCTCCACTTGGAAGGTCATATTTTAAGGGGCTTGTTTCTTCTATACTCTGAAATCTCTCCATTTTGTTTACATCTGCCTTTAAGTGAAGGGCTCAACTGCTGTTAACTGCAGGCTGCTCTACCAGCAGTGATGACTGTGTATGTATCTCACATGTTTTACTGCACATATTTCCATTAAAATAACTCAAAATGACTTTCCCCCTCCCAACAGCTTAATGACATTGATTCTCTTGCCATAATTCTGCTTGCTGATACCTAATTTGCTCTTCAACAATGTATAAATTATTCTTTATTGGTTTTGCTGTGTTTTTTCCACCCATTTCTCTAAATTGTCTAGTTCATGCAACGACTAATTCGGTCCTTCAAAGTACTTGTCCTCCTCCCATTTGGTCCCATTAATGCAATGTTACCACCGTTGGATGATACAAGGTTGGGAGAAGAACATTCAGGCAAAATTATGATAATACGGGTTTTACTCGGGTTGTTTCTGAAACTCTAATGGGGCTTTATATATGTGTAAATGTGTGTGTGTATATATATATATATATATATGCACATTTCATTTCTTATTTCTTAATTTTCTTATGGTCTCTACTGGAACATGGGTTAGTTAGCTGATAGGAAAAATGAAAAAGACCATAAGGCATAATAAAAGTATCAGTTTTCATAGCTATGCCTGCCAAAGTTTTATACCAGTAGATAAGTTTATTAGTACAGTTTATTGCTCGGTTGCTGTTGTATTGCCATTAATTACGTGCTGTGTCACCCTTGCTATTTTAACAGCTATTTAATGTCTACTGACTCATTGTTCTCAGTCATATGGCAGGAAAAATAAAGCAGCACATGCACTGAGTACACAGTATGCACATGCTACCTGTGTGCAATAGGAATGGAAAAAACTATAAGCAAGAACTTCCTGGATCGGAAAAGGGCAAAGAACAAAATCACTTGGAATCTACAAGTGAGGTGATTTGCCAGAGAAAATCCCGTGTACTTTATTAGTGAGTTCTGCTGAAATGCCTCTGTGGCTCCCACCTGTTTGAGAGAATATCTCAGCTTTGGAAAAAACACTGCTCTGACTATACTGGTCTCGTATCTGGAATGTGATGAAATCATTAATTGCCTCATCCTAAGTATTGATGTCCTCAAAATAAATAATTTTCCTAGCAACAGACTAATTGCCCACATATTTTACATTGAAACACCACCCATCTGTTGATATATATGACCAAATAAAATTATCTTTAAAAAGTGTTTATATCTTGCATTTTTGTTGCTTAGTGAGTGAAAGTTTATATTGCAATATTTTAAATCTGTTGACAAAACACTATATTATATTCTGTAATAACATCATTTATTTCTTCTCACTTTTTCTCTGTAAAGATCATTTCTTTTGTCCCGAGGATGGGAAGCACACAGGTATTCTCCACACCAGTTACAGCTGAGCCTGCAGCTGCGGGAGGCTGGGCTGTTGCAGCAGGTTTCCAGTTCTGCCAAGGTACGTTGGGTAGCTTTGGCCAAGGCAAGGTTTTCGCTAGTTGATCACCAAATGACCTGTTTTTCTTTACTGCTCAGCTGCTTTTGATTGGAAACCTCTGAAAAAACTGCTACCTACATTTGTAGGTATCTGAGCATGGATTTATAACAAACATCTATTGGTTCAGACCAGTACCCTGTTGCAATCAGTGATCACTAGCAAATGCCTAGGAAGATTTAAAAACAATATATCAAGTGTACTAGAGGCTTCTCTGTTACCCTCCCAGTCTCCCCACCCCTCTATTACTCGTTCAGGGAATTTCCTGAACATGTTGTGGTTTATCTGCTTAGTGACCCACAAAGATTTCTCTTTCAAGTGCTTGTTCAATGTCCTCTGGCACCAACCAGGAGTCAGTTTTAGGAACATCATTTAGCAAGGCCTGATGCAGATTTAGCACCCCTCTGTGTGAAGAATTAGCTTCTTTTGTCTCTTTTGAACCAAACTCCTTAGGTGTTGTATTGCAGTCCTCAGAAAAGGAAATGCTGATTCTCAGACAGGTATCAGTTCTCACATGTTGGCTTGTATACTGAGACGTATTATGCACATGGACAGCTACAGAGTGTAAAGTGACACACTACCAAACTACAGAACACCTATATGCTGGGATATGCAGATAAAGAAACTAAGACTGCATGTTGGTCCATCGTTCCATTTTATTCCTTGCACCAATCACATTACACCTACATATGGAACTGGGAAGATTTCTGGATTTGTGCTTGCAAACACTGAGATTTTTGAAATGTTATTGAGCATGGCATACTAAATATTAAAAAAGACCATCAACGTTTGCATAGAATCTATGTATTTAGTAAAAGAATTTGGTTTGTGATTTCATTTAAAGCCCACGTGGCTTGAAAAGTCCGACATCGGCATTGTTTGTTGACATCTTTATTGAAGCATGGATCTTTAGCTTGATTCACCATAAAGTGAAGCATTTTATTTATGATAATAGACAGGTTAGGGCTATAGGGGCATTATAACGTTGCTGGTGTAGATACAACTTTATCAGAAGATACAAACATGACCCGCGATAGAAACAAACACCTAAGAGAACACAATGAAACGTTCACTGTTTACAAATCACTTCATTACTATAGACATCAAATGGCAGTTACTGTAAGTAAATCAGTTGCAGAGAACTGACTACATTTAGACAAGGAAATGGGAACTTCTGTTTGGGGCTTCATTCACAACTGCTTAGTAGAAAAATGTTTTTATCCACAACAATGCTAACCAACAGACATATCAAAGAATAAGACTGAGGATATCAACGCCTTTACAACTACTTTTGCAATTATCATCTTCCTCATTAGGTACTTTGATTTGTTTAATACATGTTGTCAGAAGGTAAATAGCCCAAAAATCAGCAGCAAAAATATTACAACAACCAAACAAGTAAATACAGTGCCAATGTGTCATGTTTTAGAAGAGACTACAAAGAGGACAAACAATGATAACTTAATCGTATAAAATGACACAGAGCTGAAATACAGTGCACTTAAATATCTATCTGACAAATAATGTTAAATCCTGTACTTAGTATGTAGGATTTTTAAACGTAAAATCTGAAAAGTCTTTGTGCTTAAAGTTTTTTTTTCCTGTTAAAAAGAATTAGTTGCTTACTTCCAATACTGCCACTGTAACTGATATTACAACAGATCACAATTTTCACAGACACGTCAACATTAAAACATTTACCTATGAGAAAATAAGTCACTTCTCATTAGTTCACAGTGCGAAAAAAGTAGTGTACACTCTGTCTTGAAAAAGGCTTTCAGTTATTCATCAAGCCAGTTGCAGAAAAGTCCTGATACCAAACGCAGTGCTAGATTTAAAGAATGGAAAGCAACACATCACATGTTGGGAAGAAAAAATAAATTTCTCGTTTCTTCATGGATATCGTCTAAGTGACCTTCGTCTTCTGTTGTAGAAATGCCTGAGCCCATGTTGCCGTGAAAAATTCATCATGTAATTTTGTTTGCGAGTGCTGTTAAAATTAAGGGGGGAAGGAGGAAGAAAAGAATGTCAGATTTTTCATATACTCCTTAAATTCTTTCTGATCAGTGATCTAGTGGGGCAAATTCTTCTTTTTCTTTGAATATCCTTTCAGGATTGTATTAAGTGGTATAAAATGCACTGCTATACAACAGCAACGTACAAGGCAATTTGTGAGTCTGTTCCACTTTGCTTTCGTTTACAGTTCATTAGCTTAGCGAAAGGTGAAGAGCTCTCAGCTAATTAAAACTTGTGCTACCTAGGGCCAGATTCACTAAAGCTATATGCACTTCATTCCCTCTCAATACAGGGCATTTCTCCACAGTGTATTTATACTCCAAATATCATTCTCAGAACATTGAACATCTTCGTTTATAGAAGAGAAGAAGAGCCTTAATCGATCATGTTCTAACTTTACCATATAGGTAGTGAAGTGAAGCATTTCTATGCTTAACACTTTTATACAGTGAGTATTTCCCTCCCCTGCCCCCTATCAAAATCACAAAAGAAGATAGGGGAAATAATCTGAACAGCATCGTCAGTTCTGGTTGCAGCCTAGTTGAGGGACATACAGGGAGTACAAGGTCTATCCAACCTACATGAGATTCCTCCTTCTCCCACTGAGGGAAGGAAGAGCCATGAGAGGGCAGCAGTGATGTGTGGGGACCTGGGCACCTGAAACCCACCTTAACCATCGATAAGGGCCATATCCCACCATCAGTTTCCAAAGGGCAGGACCTTTGGAAATGAAGTTGTAACAGCTGTTCAGCTTCTTGTGGTTCTACTCACACCACGTACAAACCTGCATCTCGCCTGGAGAGAGCAGCATGTACAGCAACGCAGAGACTCTGCGTCTTAACTGCCCGTGGCAGAGGACTGCTGAACAGCCACAGCACTTCAGCAGGCCGTGACTTTTCTTGGTCCCCTCCACACTCGGCATATGCTTAAACACAGGTCCAAATCAACCTACAGCCAAACTACATCCACAATTATATGAGAATACTTTATATTATGTAGTTTTCAAAAAAGGGTATCTCCTCTCAGACCTACTATGTACAGAGCACTTGGCCAGCCATGGAAAGCAAAGGCAACTTGGCTATAAGAGGCGATCACTGTTGCTCATTGGGCGGAAAAGTCCCAGGAAGTGGGAAAGAACTTTTGGTCAGACTAGTGTTTTTAAAAATAAAAAAGGAGTATCACATATTGCAAACAGACTCTACTCTTAAGAGTCACCTGAGAGCCCCTTTCTTCATATGGAAGAAATTGCATGTAAAAACTCATATACATCCTGCCATGGAACGCAATTTGTCTCAGCAGACCCTGAGGACAACTCCAACAGACATAAGGGGCTTCACCCAGGAAGAGCTGTTGGTGACTCTGCTGCCTCTTTTTTTTTTTTTTTTTTTTTTTTTCCTGTTTCCAGGGGAAAGGAGCTGTAAAGTCTCAGGAAATCTGTGCAGTCTCAGCCAAGTTTCTGTCTCTTCTAGTCTTCCCTACTCACGTTGGAGTCGGGTCTTTCTAGCTTTGTCCTGCAGTGGGAGAAAGATGCTTGGCCCAAAGATCTCTACTCTAGAGGGACTGAATGTTACTAGGAGCCTCCAGAATAAGGAATCAATTGGATTTTAAAGGTGATATGTGAAATACAGGCCAGTAGTAGACATTACAGTCAACAAATCTTCTGTTTGTGGCAGCAAGGCAGGTTTCCGTGTGTGAGCTCTCTAGTAAATACTCGTATAGTAATCAGTTATACTTTCCTCTCTAGTGCATAAGGTTATTTTTAGTGAATATGGCCCTTAGGGAAAGGAAAAAATTGCATGCTTTGCAAAATAAGTGTGATCCCCCAGAAGTAATGACAGCTTTTGCTATATCAGTTAATCTGAAGTTATATAATAATTTATGCTGTACGATTTAAAGTTATGATAACTTAATCTAAAAATGCACATAACAAAATTATACCCTTTTTAACAGCTAATCTAGAATGTAATTTTCTAGACTATAATAAAAACAGTTGTGTCAAAGTCTAGGATTTAAAATGCCAAGCAATTCCATCCCAACTAGTTTTCCAAGGCTTTGCAATTTTTTTTTGCCTGATTTCACAGGCAAATGAAACTTCTTTTCTTGCCACTGCAACATCCCTACAGAATGAAATGATATCCGCTCTATGGGACAATTTAATATGAACAGATCTACATTGGGCGCAACATTTCCTACTCTTGCACAAAGTCAGCGCTCTAGATCATTTGGCAATGAGGAGAGAGTTTAGTATTTGAGCTTGACTTCCAACTCTCACTAGGATTCGGGACAGCCAGTGCGCAGACCCGAGTGAGCCACGGGAGGCAGAGGTGCCAAAGCCGGCCTGTTCCCAGCCAAGTGGGAATGCTGGGCACACGAGTGCGTTTTAAATCCTGCTCTCTAATGCCTCACTGACAGGAGGCAAAACACAGCCTGAACCTTCCCCAGAAGCGTCTGCCTTGGGTCCTGAAGCTGAAAGACTTCCTCCTCCTCCTCAGTTCCCTAGATGCAGGAGGATGCTTTGTCTCCGTGGGCCCAGGGCATTTATGGCAACATCCCACCTCTGAGGAGAGTGTCCTAACCATGAAGTGCGGCAGGACGGAGCACTGCTCAGCCTGGAAAAGGCCACTGAGAGGCCAAAACACAAGCGACAGGCTGGGAAGAAGAAAACAGCCCAACTGAGCGGCCTTGCTGCAGGTACGTGATTTTGGGTGCTATCTTTGTGAATATCCACCCTGATGAGATATGTGGGACCAAAGGGAGAATATCAGTCTTTGGGCCGAAAAACTTGTCATTTGTGGACCTGGTTAAATCTAAGACTGAGCTAGTCTGTGAGATCTCAGCTCGGGCAAGACTTGCCGCTGGGGCACACTCTGAGCTGTGGCTCTGGGGACCCCAGGGCCTTCATGTTTCACATCAGCTCCCTTGCTGGCCTTTGGTGTGATCACCTTACGGGATAGCTCAGCAGAGATTTTTGGGACCGCCTGTTTGAATACTGCTGGGTAAACCTGGCCTATATTTCAGCTTAAATGCCCAAGCATTTTGTATCTGGCCTTAAAGTTATGATGGAGACATTTAAAGCAAGGCAACGATCAAAAAGAAAAGAAACGAAAACAGGAAGAAGGAAACACTTTCCTAATATCTAAAAAGAAAAAGGCTTACTTATTCTTGGTACATATTCAGTCTATTTTGGTGTTTTATAAGATGGTCAACTTGCTGAATGTTGTAAGCAAAGAAATCATATTCTCCCCCTTACACTGAACACTGCAGAAAGTTGTGTGCGAAAAATAAGAGAAACTTTATTTTTCTTTAATCTTATCCAATAATCAAATGGTGTTTCTTACTTGCACTGACATAGTCCAAACTCATTCCCACCAAAGTCTGAGGTAGACTTTCCACTGACTGACATGGAGGGCACTTAAAAGCTTCATGCCTCTTGTAGAAAACAGCATTACAGCGGGTATGAGGAGCAATGACTGCGCCATCTAATCTACAGTTTTAAGTGCCTTAATATTAAATAATAAATTAAAGGTAAAACTGCTCCAAATTACATAGGAAACCTTATGTAACTTTCTGATTAAGTCAGTGGAGTTATGCTATTTAAATACTACAATAAAGCAGCTTATGAGAAGGAATCACAGTGTTTTGGGGTGGCTGGGTAGAACATTCTGATTATTATATTTTATGTTTCCTAAAGCAAAGACTACAAGTCTGCAATTTAATACATACTAAGATGGAACACAGCCAAATGAAATAAAAATTTCCTGTAAAAACCCCAACATTTCCTAATGTCTTTTTCTTTTTTTTTTAATAATGGGAACAAAATAGGACCAAAAATACTTGGATAGCAAAACCAAACTTAAACAAAGCCTTAGAAAACAGCAAAGGGACACACTTCTCAGGACTGGGCTTGGGGTAAAATCTCAAATGGTCTATAAGGATAGTCCTATAATTAGGAAAGTGACGTGGTCTGAATGAAATCCTCTTGGCTCATATCAATGTCAAACATTTTTTTCACTCTCATGAAATCCATATTGAATCCTTCAGCCCTCAGCTCAGTTGCTGCGCTGGTCGGCAGCACCTGTTAACTATGGCAGCAAAGCAGCACGGTTACAAGAAATGAAGGAACGACCCAGCAAACTCTGGCTGTTGTTTTTACATCTAGCAGATCCTTATGGCTCTGCTGCTGTACGTGTTCACTGGCAAACAGCGTGCGGCATTGGCTTCTACTCCTGGGTCAGTATTTACAGAAAAAAAACATAATTTGCTTCTTGGAGCTGAGAGGTGGCCTGGGCACCCGGAGCCATCGCTCTGCCCGAGCAGTGCTGGGACGCAGCCTCAGGGACATTCCCACAAATTCCCACTGCTGCGGCTGGACAAGGTGCCCAGTGTGTCCTGCTAAGCTTAGCTCCCCCTGACGCTGCATGAGGAAGAGCTGCGGGATGAAGGCCTCTCAGAGCACAAATGCTATCCCACAGCCCCATCCCTGACAAAACTTGGGGAGAGAGACATGGCTGTTAACAGCAGCATAGATTTGATACAGATCAGGATTTGATACGGATTGATACAGATTCACTTACCTTACTCTAGTGTAAAACCAATGACAGCAAACAATGAAATACAACACAAGTTAGAAAATGCCTTTCAATGCATGCAGCACTGTGATTAGTCATAAAACCCTGATGAGGCTTAGAGGCAATATAGGACTTTTCATCTCTTTTGAAAATAAAAATTGAACAAATTACTTCCTGATATTTCAAATCAATGCTTATATTTTTCTTTTCTATAAAATTCAGCATGCACTTTTTAGAAACATAATAAAAATGTCATAAAAGCACATCATATTAAATTTGGCATAAATGTTGTGACTACTTAGATAATTACCTAATATCTGAACTCTTCTTTATTATAAATATTTTGATACCCTTTAATTAAAAGTATTTTTCAAATCATTGTTTTTTAGCAAAAAAAAAAAGAAGCAGATGAAAATGCTTTTTCCACGAGAACTCTTTGTTTGAACTAAAATATATAATTTTGATTTTAATGTTGCAAACAGCATAAACTTCCTTTGCACCAAATGCAACGTAATATCCTCAATAAATCATTTGTGCCAAAAATGTGAGAATATCTTGACAATGAAGAGCATGGAGTGATAGCTATGGAGGCATTAGTTCTATTACCCAACAATTAACCACAAAAAATTGGTGTGAGGGGAAACTTCTTGCATTCCTTGCACAACTCAAATTCCCATGGATTACACCACAAGCTTTGGGCTGCAAAGAAAGCAACATCAGACCCTTAGTTTTCAGGTTATTATTTTGTCCTTTGGTTCTAAATGCTCTTGATCAGAGTTCAGGTTTGCAGAGGTTACTAAGGGCCTGCTTTATACACAAATAGCAATTCCAAAGGCACATGCAAAAACGTGCGTGGTGTCTGTGCATCAGACAGGCCGAGTTGTGCTGAGAAAAACTGTGCAAATGAAATGCAGAGTTGGACGTGGGCTCTTCTTAGGGTACAAGTATAGGGGCACAGAAAAGGTTTCTTAGGTCTAGAGTAAAAATACTTCTTTATCCTAAGAAGAGCCATGGCCATGGAACGTGAGAGAGTTCTGCCCAAAGCTTTCTTTACAAATGGAGAGAGCAAAAAGGCTCCACTAACAAGGAATAATTGACACTAGATAATTGACACTAGCTTAGAGTGACTGGACAACTTGATAACTAACACCCTCTCCCTATCACACGACAGAAACAAACAATCCTAAAATAAGTTGGTGAGTAGTTAGCTGATAAGACCAATTCAGTGCATAATACACCCAAAACGGGAACCGTGTTTCACCTGTTCCAGCATTTGCAGCTGCATTACAGCCTTAGCAATCCTGCTTTTTAATGAACGATTCATGTGATTCATTAGCAAGTGGAATGACTATAGAAAACATACAAAGGCACCCTGCTGTGACCTTTCTTATCGCTGCCATGTATTTTGCATGCCCAGATGATCTGCGGGTAACAGTATTAACGTTCTTCCTCCAGCTTACAATCTCGGGACCAAAAAGTGAACAAAGGAATTGCATCCAGAGAATGTGTTTGCTGGTTAGAGGATGATGTCCCTTGACTCAGGAATCAATGTGACTGAGACATGGAATGACTGCAGCTGTGAATCAACTGCAAGCTGTATCTGCACAGCAACTTGGCAGCTGGGCTCAAGACAGGGCTAATTCCAAATGTTTGAGAAATTCTGAGCCATGAGAACAGATATTCACAGATTTATCCTTGGGAATAGACAGTCTCTAGGGGTCACAGGGAGTAGCAGGAAATAAGATCACGAAAATTCTTACTAGTGAGGCATCTCTGCAGAGCTGGCCCTGCAGACAGGTGTTTTCCCTGCCTGCCTTTCTCTCCAGACCTCGGTTTTCTCAAGGAGAACCTGGCTAACTCATCCCTGGCCTGAGGAAAAGCTGGCCCAGCACCCGGATGTGCAGGCAGCCCAGCCAACAGTGGGTTGGGATCTCCCCCAGATTTGGGGGCTCTGGGAAAAATTAAGCCATTTCATCAGGTCCCAGGATGGGGAAAAGACAAGAGAGAGTTGTGGACACAAGGAGTTTCTCTACACCCAAATTCACACCTTTCAGTCTATACCAGCTTCTTCCTGCCACTAAAGCAACTCATCTGACTCTGAACTTGCATCCCTCAGCCGTCCTGCCCAAGGAAAGGCAGGTGAATGGTGGTCAGACCGTGCTCTCAGCACGCAGAGAGGCTGATGTACAGCAATTTAGTTAGTTTGTGCCATGTACATGCAGTGTCTGCACAGTCCTGCCTCTGTGCCTTGAGGAAAGGCTGTGAGAGGGCCTGCCTGCAGCAGGAGACCTGAGTTCTACCCACCATGAACAGCAGCACTTTGGGAAGAAAGCTTCCCAAAAGCTTTCTCAATTTTTTTGTAAAGGCTACTTGGAAATAAAATTTAAGAGATCCACAGAATATTTTGATGAATTAGAAGCTGCAGCTAGAACCTACAGAACAAAAGAGAGAGCAAAGCTGCCTACAAGCATCGAGCACGTGCTGGACATGCCGCAGCATCTAATCCTTCCACTCCAGAGACCATGTCTCACATGTTGTAGGTAGTAGGGACTGAAATTCTCCACCTGACCTGCTGGGGGTATGCTGCCGTGGCACTGTACTTAACAGTACCTGCTAAGGAAGAAATCTGTCTGTCATGGTCAGTCTTCCTTTGTGGGCTTCCTTTGTGGCCCTGTGACCAAGGGTTGGTCAACAGAAGCTGCACATCTAGCTCATGGAAAGCAAGGTGGAAACTGTCTCCGGTCTGATCTCTCTTTTCCAACATCTAGAAGACCCTCAAGGTTCTTTAAGTGGAGATAAAGAAGGAGGAAGCAGGCACTGTCTGTATATCTGGCTCCTCCTCTAGGCCTAGTGTGATTGCATTTCTATTGCTTTCTCCATTCTAGCTTAAAATATCTCACATAACTGAGATATCACCACTCAGCTTGTATATCTGGTCTAAAGCCTAGTAGATCACCTGGGGTTTTCCAGAGCTTTCCAGAATTCAGCTTAAGAATCTCTTTTCCCAAACTCTACCTTACTCCTACATATGTACACCAGTGATCAGACTGGCATGTAATATTATGCTTTTTTTTTCCACCTTATTTTTATGTTTTACATATAGGTTTTTTTTCTTTTCTTTTCTTTTTTTTTTTTTTTAATTCCAAGGCAGAAACAAATGAAAGTATTTCAGAACTACCCTTCTCCATGGTTTCCTAAACACAGTGAATCTCCTGCAGGTTCATAGTCTTTTGTATCTTTATCCATGCATCATCATTCAGCCATTGACTAACTATGCCAGGAAATGCATCCATCCCTCTATTCCTTCAAGCTTTAAGCTTAATGTTATGGAAGCAGAGTCCAGCAAGGTGTGTAAAAGCAGCACAGCGTGTAACCAGGGTGTGTTTGGGGTTGATATGCGTGCCATGCAAGCTGGTGCCTCTTGGTGGAAAGAAGGACAGGGCTAACTAGTGATCAAGTCATCCAGTTTGCTGTTGCTGCAAAACATTACTTGCAGCACCTCTGCTAATCCAGATTTTAAGACAGAAACCTCATGGTAACAATTATACAGCCTGGACGTTATCCAAGACTAATTTTGTCATTGGTGGTTTTAAAATTTTTCAATAAACGGAATGTTTGAACCTATCTACGGAGCAGACACGCTTCTCTCTGCCAACCACTGTCAGCGATGAGTTCCCGCCCGTCAAGCCACTAGCATTTCACTTCTACTGCAACTAAATTGTTAGAGAAAGAGCAGGTCATCTTGTTGTGACGTTACACCAGAAAAACGGGTTAGCTGCGAGTGAAACCCATCTCAATACGGGGAGAAGCAAGAGGCTGAAGACACTTTACTTGGTAAAATCTTGACAAGGGGATGAATATAGAGCTCGGACCATAGGAACCTGATATAGTAAACCCTGTTTCTGAACCGTATCCTTCTTACTAAAAAAGGAAATGAATAAGGCATTAGTTGCTAATGCAAATCTTTCAGAGGCTGATTACATAACAACATCGCCCTGTGCAAAGAGCAACACAGCGGACTAGTTTGTGTCTTTGAAAGGATATGTCAGCCTTACATGGCAGCACAGCGTTGCACGCAAACATCCCTCCTTACACCCCAGCACAACGTGTGTCACCGCGGGACCGGCGGACACACCGGGACGTGGCGGTGGGAGAGCCCCGCCGTCCCTGCCGTGCTGCTCCGTCCCTGCTGCACAACCCGCACCCCAGCTGGGCCGCTCGCTCTCGCGACCGCCTCGACCGCCGGCGGCTGCCAGGACTGGTCCTTGGGGGCGGCTTCCCTGCGCCAAGGCCGTTCTTACTGAGCTCAACCCTCGGGCCGTGCTGAAGGAAGGTCAGTGCTTTCTGGGATGGGGTGGCATGAGGTGAAGCTGATACTCACAGGACGACTTCTACGTGGTCCAAAGCCCACTGATCATGACCTGTTCCGCTGTGCCGGGGCTGCCACCAGCGCAGTAGGACTCCTTTCACTCGTGCCTCCCTGCCAAAATAGGCACAATTCAGGAGGAATTAAATATTTTTTTCCTCTCATATATCTAAAGCAAATATTTTATATTTCTTTCAATTATACTGATGAACACTAGACTGATATTTTTCCGTCACCCTTAAACTTCCTTCTGCCCTCCCATCAACCTTTTTTTTTGCTGCACGGTGATGCAAAGACAGACTCCCTCCTAGCAGGAATATATCTTGTGCATTTAGAGGTAATGAAATGAGACTGGGTACTCACAGGGGAACGTTATAAGACACTCTTTGGGCTTGTATAAAGTCCTTTGGCTGATGCTGTGCAATTACTTGCCATGTAATTCCATTATTTACACTGTACTGGAGGAGCACTGCCTTGTCTACAGTGTTAGGATCACTCAGATTGGTATTGCAGCTGTCTGTTTGTGAGATGCTTCCAATTTGCAAAACAAACATGATTTTGCTGTAAAACACAGATAAAAGTGGTATTTTTCAATATGCAAGAAGTGGTTAAACAGGAAAAAAATAGCATTTCCAGGTGTGCTGTAGTTATCACTAAAAATGTTAGCATCCTCAAAAATCATAATTTTTTAACATGAAAGAACCTATTTTCACATTTCTAAACCATGGCTCTCCCTTTTAAGATTATAATTTACTTCGTATAACATACTTTGATATAATTGGAGGCTATCAATCCAGTATTACACTGTATCTGCACAAAGCTCAGACGAATAAGCAATATAACAAGTAAACAAGTGCATAAAAACTTAAAAGGGGAAAAATAATGTCAAAATACAAAGAGAGCCTAAAAGATACCCAATATTCTACTCTGGTGTCCAAATAACAAAGTAGGAGACTAATTTATATCATCTGGCCCATTTGCTGATTCATCCTGTTTCTAATCATGGCTTAGGCCACTAACGAGGCCTGAGCGCAGGCCAATAAGCTGCCACTGGCTTCAGAGCCAGCATGGGCCTGGTGCATCTGCTCTGCTGCAGCCAGAGGGACTCAGGAGATGGAAATGATACTCCTGCTCTTTGGCAGGTGAATACAATTTTCTATGACAACCAAAACAGGAAAACGAGCCTGCAATTACTGACAGCATCATTGCTCACATCTACTGCGGAGGCGCGCGCAACGGTGGGATTTGCTGTATGGGCCCTGGCACTCTGGTGCCCAAGGCTTTGCCAAGGGCTTCATCTTCAGTGCTGGCGTGTGAGATGCTGAAAACATCTGAGCTTTTCATCTGGCATCGCTTCCCCCTTCCCTCTCCAGCTCCCAAATGGGAGCCACAAAACATTTTCTCGGCTCTAAAATCTGTCTGCCAGCCAAACCTGACTGCATGGTGCAGCCAGGTCAGCCCATCCTCATCAATGTTGGACCACACAACTTTGTTTGCATATAAAGTTTGTTTTCTCGTGAACTACTAAAAGAGCGTTTTAGGCTCAAAGTATTACCTTGCTCGGGTGAGATCCAGAGGCTTAGTCACAGCTTGTCGTATTTGACATCCATTAAAATACAGCGAGTCTCCATGGGCATAGGGTGCCAGCTGTCCGCATCCATTCCCTATCACTCCCCCCTGAATGGTTTCCCAGTTTATTTCAGTGACTCTTTCAGATTCAAAATTATCTTTAATATAACTGGGGAGATCATGGCTAAAAACAGAGCAATCATCACCTAAAAATGACATGGTGAAGTTATAAAACATACACACAAAAAATCAAATAATTGAAAAAAATAAAATATTGTTCAATCAATTTCCATTCAAGGTTGTGATCCAATGTACAGTTTGACTACAGGCTGAATATATATTGGCAGAACCATGCACAATGTGCACATTGCTACACATACATACATACAATATAAACTGAGAAGTTGAAGTTTGCAACCTGTTCTTATTTACGGCAGCATAATTTCAAAATTGCCATAGGATTTCTTCTCTTTACATTGGTGCAAATAAGAGAAACCTCAATTCATCACTTAGAAGGAAATACTTCTAAAATAGATGAATTAGAGGGAAATACCTCTAAAACAGAAGCCTCTAAATACCTCTAAGTAGCTCAAAAATAGAAGGATTCAAACCTTGTAAAGTTAGGAGAGTGCCTGGAAGACAGTAAGCACCTTGGCTCCCACAAAGCACTTCTAATTTAATGAAGGCGTCAGGTATTGCTAATTATGACCCTCACTTAATTTGCAGGATTAGAGCAGAAAAGTAGAGAACTAAATCCCTTACAGGTGTCAATCAACACTCTAGGCTCCACGTATACATCAGCTAGAAGTGAATGTACCCTTGGAGGGGGCACAGGTGTGAAAACCTTTTCTGGGTAAGCAGGTAGCCACAGTCTACTCTCAGTGAATACTGCATGGACTTTACTAAACAGAGTGCCAGACAGCAGAGAGTACTGCTTCAATCCAGAAATAATAATGGGAGGGAAGATCTCCTATTTGTAGACCTTCCAGATTACGAATTTCTAATCTGTTACTTCAGTATTCCAGTGGTGAATTCAGACAGGGTCTATCACTCTTCCTTTTTGTTTAACTTTCAGCTAGATTAGAGAGTAGCAGATGTATTAGAAAGGAAATGAAGAAAAGGAACCTTGGTATCCTTCATCACAGATGCACACGGCTCCTGTCGTGCAGTACCCGTGACCGCTGCAGAGCTTCGGGCACGCTTCTCCGATGTACACATGGTCAATCGCCCAGCTCTGCTGCTCGAGTTCTTCTCCTTTCTGAATCCACCTGAACTGAGTAGCACTTCAAATACAAAAGCACACAAATACCATACTATGATATATCTGGCAAGTAAAGGTGTCCCTATAGTGACACTGAAATACACAGGCAGTAGGTGACATGAAAAATGTTGTATGAAAGGTTGGTGACTGCAGTAACTGGAAGCACCCAGGCTGAGCGGGTGGCTGTTACAGCATTGGCAGCAGCCACTTCTATTAGCTAAAAGCAGCTTCAGAGCCATTAATTATGCATCTGATCTAAATCCAGAAATGAAGAAGCATTTTGAAAGCAGCAGTTGATCTGAACTAACTGCTGAACTAACTGTGCCAGCAAGACAGCTGACATTTTATAGGCCCGCAGTGAGATGACCCTTCGGTAACCTACCTGGATGAGACATGATCAGGCAGCTGGATCGTTATTCTTTTCCACATAGAGCTGTTGACAGAGTTATAGATGGTTGCTTCATGGAACTGAAATGGGGAGCAGCCAATGCTATTAGATGAGGAAGGAAGACAGTGTGTCTGGACCAGCTGCCATGAATCTGTCCTGTGGGGACAAAGAAAATATGTTTTTATAAGAACCAGAAGAATCCTGAAAAGGAAACAGGCAGTCTTTGAGGTCATGGTGTTGGCTGTCTTACTAAGCAAACCCAAGAGATTTTCATGCTGTGAAGCCACAAATGGACAAGAAGTGGGAGGCTAAGGCTCCTGTGCAGCCATGGAAGATTTTCCAGCTCTGAATCACGCGCTGACGGTACATTCAGAGTCAAACACAGAGCTCCTCAGAGCTGGTATGATACAAGGGCTTATTTAGGAGTTGGCTCCTTAATCCCTCTCTTACAGTGCTCAGAAAAGAATCCAGCAGAATTTGCTCTGTGTTCACTCACGAGCATCTGAGCACAGACTTCAGCTTCACTTCTATGAACTATAATATGCTATTATACTACCGCACAGGAGACAGAGCTATTAACCAGCTGCAGAAGAACAGATTACAGTTATGCATCTCTATTTATGGCTTGGTCCTAAGTATATAGCCCTGTATCGTACTAAAACAACAGTTCCTTGAGAACGTGTTTTTCTGTAAAAACATTTTTAACAGGAAAACACTTGCGAACTACAAATGCAAGCTCAAATCTAAAATCTGCCCACAGCTGGGATAAATTATGAAGAGAATTTGCAGGAGTTACACAGATAAATCCCCATGCTTGCCAATGATTTGTTTAGCTCCTATTACAAGATGACTGTCAAAGTGATTGCTTGAATAAATAGCACCCGAGGTTGTTTTGGGCCTGTATATTCTGCTCTCACTTACCTGGCATCTTTAGTGTACTCCAGCATCACAGAATGGAGATCCCCGCAGGAAGTGGCCTCACAGCCTACCACAATCTGTAGCAGGGATTAATAAATAAATAAATAAATAAATAAATAAATAAATTATTGGCTGCCTTAGCAAGTCAGGTAGACGTTTAATGTGACATCTAATGAAGCTGTGCTCTCCTTTTCTCTTTAGTGGTAATATAAAAGAGATTACCAACTTAATCTTGGGAAAATTCTATCAAATGTGGATGGAAAACAAAGAAGGTAATACTTCAGGTATTACTTTACCTCTACTTTATTGTTACTGTTATTGTCAAGCAGAAGGCAAATACTAAGTTTCTAAATATGAAATTAAATATCAGAACAAATGTCATTTCTGAAATACCTAACTATGCATTCATTATCCAGGAAATTCAGAACCCCTAATGAAAAGCAGTAACTTCTTCTTTGCATATTTTTGTGTTTTCAGTAAGCCATTCTCCCTCCTGCCTCCCCCTTGCCTTCTCTGCTACTTCATTAGGCAGGGGGAAATGGCATACACACATTGCAGATTGCAGGCTGGTTTATCTTCATCTTGTCTGCACAGATTTCCAAGACTTGTGCAATCTTCTCTCTCTCTTTATTTGTTTTTGCACTATTGCTGTGGTTTCTAGTGCCAGCTAATTTCACAGTAGAAAACAGTTCCCAGTGTATCTGATGATCTGGTTACCAACAATTTCAGCAGAAAAGGATTAGACTCCCAACCTGCGTCAGTAACTCCCAAAGCATACAGACAACCAACACAAATTGATATGTAACATTCATGCAATCTTTCTGATTCCTATTGCCTATACTTCAGCAATTCCTTTAAAATCTAATAAAAAGGCATTATTAATTATTCATCCAATTGTGCATCCCAGCTGGACCAATGAGAATTTCTGGAGACAAATTAGATGATTTTTTATTGCATGCTTTACTTTGGAGAAAAAGAATATTTCTTACTTTAAACTGCATCATGTATCCTGGTTGTATAATGAGCTCCCTGGAGGACAGGATGTTGTGTGTTTTGTCCTTTTTCTTATTTGGCCAGTAGAGATGAAATGATGGATTTCCACAGAACCCTGCAGTCCTGACTGCATTAGGGTAAAAACTCCAATTTTCTTCATGAGAGGTGCCTTCTATTAACATGAGTGAGATAGAGTTACTGTGTTGTCTCAGTAAATATCAAGGTCTAATATTGAATCCACAGAATCCCTAGATACAGTACTTTAGTGATATAAATACTAAATTTATGCTAACTATCATGACACAGAATAAATAAATTACTAAAGGACCTAATAAAAACACAGCTCCAGATAGGTAATTTAAACTGTTTACACAATAATATTTTTAAAAATATGATTAAATAAAACTTTCCTGTCCAGGGATTTAAATGAAATAAGTTGGACTAAAATAATCTTTTCCACCTTTCATATCAGTATATATATACACAAATACTTATTTCTCTTTCTCTCTCTCTCTCTCTACATATATATATATATATATATATATATATTTGCACACCTCTATTAGTAGCATGAAGAATAGCATATACACCCAACATTAGTCTACAGAATAAAAGATTTGCATAGTTAAAAGGAAAAAGAAAGGATGTGTTCCTGCAAGCTCACAGGGCTTCTCTAAGGGAGATAAGAGATTAGTTTCGCACGCTGTCTTACCATCATCAAAGGTATCTACCAGTTGACTGGGGTTGATCTCTGCTCCTCCAATGAGAACATTGTCCAGCGCCCACTGCGCGCGGTCGGCGCCGGAAACCACGAGGCCGTTGGTGATGGTGAAGGGCTGCCACCAGCGCAGGCGGGTTGTGTTGGTTAGGGCGTCTTCGGGGAGGAGGATGTAATCATGCCTGACTGAAATGTATTTTTGGTAATCCATCTCATGAAGCAAAGTCCAGGATATTCCTAGAATTAAAAGATTCAGTATTAGCAATGAAAGTAAATGGCAGACTCTTCTAAAAGATTAAAGGAAGAGAACAGCTAAACAAAAATAATAGCTATGGTCTTCTGAAAGAAAAATCTTAACTTCTAAGGGCGGAGGGAACTGTCTTGCAAGAGAAATCTTGTAATCATTTACAGGGATCAAACTGACAGTAATCCACCGATTAATAAAATCCAGCAGGAAGATTAGGAAAAAATTCTGAGTGATGGATTAAAATTTTCGATGAGGAAAAACTTTACAAAGAAAAAAATGTCTTTGCAATTAAAAGTTATCCTCTTATTTTTGATCCTCTCTGCAGACTTCTCAGATACTTATGGTGCTTGAATACTCAACAAAGTTGTAGTTTAGATGAAACTGCAATGAGTACTTGCCTCCATCAATGGAATAATCTAGCAGCACTCCTTCCTTTCTGCAAGTTGGTCTGTGACATGTTGTCATGTTGTTTTCACTCCCAATTCTCCCCCAGTACTGTAAAAATCTAAGGGTAAACATATTGTTGGTTACTCACAAAAACATCAGTGAAAGATATGCACAAATCAAGAAGTTTTCTTTTTAAGGGCAGTTACTCTCAAAATGTTCAAAGTGCCAATGCTTTTAAGTAAGTGATATTGATCAATGCATAGAGCTATGGCTTCCAAAAACACTGCCTAATGATTCCTACAAAGCAGATATATTTAGGAGTAAGCATGGGAATTTCGGTAATTAATCTTCTGAGTGTGAGTTCAACGAAGGAAATGAGGGAATTAAATAAAATAATATGTTTTCCCACTAGAACACAAGGAAGGAAAGAACAGAAGGGAGGGAGGGGGGAAGGAGGGAAGGAGGGAAGGAGGGAAGGAGGGAAGGAGGGAAGGAGGGAGGGAGGGAGGGAAGGAAGGAAGGAAGGAAGGAAGGAAGGGAGGAAGGAAGGAAGGAAGGAAGGAAGGAAGGAAGGAAGGAAGGAAGGAAGGAAGGAAGGAAGGAAGGAAGGAAGGAAGGAAGGAAGGAAGGAAGGAAGGAAGGAAGGAAGGAAGGAAGGAAGGAAGGAAGGAAGGAAGGAAGGAAGGAAGGAAGGAAGGAAGGAAGGAAGGAAGGAAGGAAAAGTTGAGCTAGAAAACAAGAAAAATATTATGTAAAGATTTGCCTTTTCTGATGTTACAGTTTAGGTGGGCAGACTATCAAATGTGTGGAAAACCGTCAACATTTGAGGACTTGAAGGTCCGTACTCCGCCTTGTGTTACTAGTGGAGATCCTCAAGAGTCTATCCTGGGACCTATCCGGTTAAATATCTTTAGCAATGACCTGGAAGACAAGACAGCTGTCACTGTCAAGTCTGTGGACAACCCCAAGGTGGTGGTGTGGACGGACTTGAAGGAAGGGCTGTCATTCGGGGGGACCTAGAGAGGCTACAGGTATGGGCCAACAGGGCTCCTCTGCCTGCCTCTGGCACCCCTTGGACCTTCCTCCATGCTCTCTGTCTCAGCAGGAGAACTGTGCTTTTTGCTAAAAGGTGGTTTTCTGTTACAGTAACCTCCCATAGTAAAATAAGGAGAATTTATCACCGTCAACCTGAGACAACTCTGCACTTGAGGCAGCCCAGGAGTGCCCTAAGCTGCATCATCTGCTGCTTTGTCAGAGTTCAGCAAAGTTCCATATTAAATTGAGCACAAGATAATGGGTAGTAGTAACAGGACATACTTTGCACCCCGCAGGTCCAGATCTTGAGTGACAGCCTCTCTCACAGTTGCACCTCCAAAATACAGGGCTGTGTCTTCTGCTAGAATCCCGCACTCTGTACAGGTACTTCCACCTTCTAAGGACATCCATAAATCTGGTTTAATTTCTTCATTGTCAAAGCGCTCTTTCAGGAAAGTCTGTAACAAAGGTGTGTAACATAAAGCACAACCACAAATTTTCATGATCTTAAGCCTTTCTCATGATTGCAGCTGGAACTGACCTCCTACACATGTTTAAAGGACACATGAGCACTCTAAAGATTCTTTCTCATTGTGACTGAAGGATTAGACATAATACCTTTGATCCGAGTTGCTCCTGAAATTAATATATTAAATATGAAAGTACTTTGGCACAAGATTTTAACATACCTGGAAGGTAATTCAGGACACTGGAATTTGCATGCACTAATTAACAAATGTGGTTATTTGAGACTCTATACCATCAAACCAGTGCATATTTAATATGCATGGGAGATAGTGCTATTCTGCATTTTCTCCCCAGAAAAACTTGCACTGCAATGAAATTTTAGGGTTATTGTAGCAAATACGCATCAATACGTCAGTCTGCACAAATATTTGCAGTGAAAACCATCTAGAATATATCTCTGATTTCTGCTTACCTCCAGCTGTGCAGTCAAAACAATACTATGAAGGGAATCCTGGCCTGAAGGAGATAATAATAAAATTCTCCTATACTTTAATGATGCCAGGATTTTTTTCCAAATGTCTCTAATGCAAAGAACACATTACTAATTGAAAATGGCAAACAGGTAATGACATTTTTCATGTAATTAGTATCTCTGATGAAAAACAGAAGGTCTTAATAGTAAAATGACCTGAAAATTGAAATGTTAAATAGTTATATTTTCTCAGGAGTGAATGCTGCTTAACATATTGTTGCTGTGGAGCATGTACTTACTCTGTTCTCATCTGGTAAAGAAAAGATAAAACGGTGAATCCTGCATTTAAAATAATTTGGAGTTCCATACATATTCTTTGTAAATATTTCAGATTTTCTAAATATCTTAAATTAGCAGCATTTCACTCTTTTGTAGTGTGGTAACACTAATAATAGCTAGGTGAATTAACTTTATGTCACCTAGAGTTCAAGTCTTTTCTGGTGTCCCCTACTCTAGTAAGGCTTTCATGATAGAGACAAGCGTGCTACAGATCTTTATCAAATGTGATCAAGAAGGGGGAAGGGGAGTGGCACACTGACGCGGCAAGCGGTACCGCACAGCCCAGGTCAGATGGCGGCCAGCGGGAGTATGCTAGTGGGGAAGTGAGGATAGGAAATGATCACGGAGGGTCCTCTTTCACCCCTCCTGGGAAACCTGTGGCCTCTGTTGCTTCCCTGAAATGCCTGTATACCAATGCGCGAAGCATGGGGAATAAGCAGGATGAACTGGAGATCTGTGTACGGTCCCAGCGTCATGATCTCATCGGAATCACAGAGACGTGGTGGGATAGCTCGCACGACTGGAGCGCTGCCATGGAAGGCTATGTGCTCTTTAGGAAGGACAGGCTGGGAAGGCGAGGTGGTGGAGTTGCTCTTTATGTGAGAGAGCAACTGGAATGCATGGAGCTCAACCTGGGAGTCGAGGATGAGCGAGTTGAGAGCTTGTGGGTAAGGATTAGAGGGCAGGCTAATGTGGGAGACACTGTGGTGGGTGTCTGCTACCGGCCACCTGACCAGGACGAGGAGGTTGATGAGGCCTTCTATAGGCAGCTGGATGTTGCCTCACGGTCACAGGCCCTGGTTCTCATGGGGGACTTCAACTACCCCGACATCAACTGGGAGGACAACACAGCCAGGCATAAGCAGTCCTGGAGGTTCCTGCAGAGCGTCGACGATAACTTTTTGACGCAGGTTGTGGAGGAGCCGACGAGGAGAGGTGGGCTACTGGACCTCGTGCTATCAAATAGGGAGGGCCTAGTAGGAGATGTTAAGGTGGGGGGTAGCCTCGGCTGCAGTGACCATGAGTTGGTGGAGTTCAGGATTCAACGAGGAGGAGGCAGGGCTGTAAGTAGCCTTGCGACGATGGACTTCAGGAGGGCCAACTTTAGCCTCTTCAGAGACCTCCTCGGTAGAATCCCATGGGCTAGTGCTCTAGAAGGCAGGGGGGCCCAAGAGAGCTGGTTAGTTTTCAAGCGGCACTTCCTCCACGCCCAGCAGCAGTGCATCCCTGTGTGTAGGAAGGGAGGCAGAGGGGGCAGGCGACCTGCGTGGATGAGCCGGGAGCTTGTGGCAATGCTCAAGCAGAAGGCAGCGGTATACAGAATGTGGAAAAAAGGACAGGCCCCCTGGGAGAAATACAGGAACGTAGTCAGGGAGTGCAGAGATGCGACAAGGAAAGCTAAGGCACGTCTGGAAGGCAAGCTGGCAAGGGACGTTAAAAATAACAAAAAAAAATTCTTCAAATACATTAACAGCAAAAGGAAGATCAGGGAGAACGTGGGTCCGCTGGAGGACGGGATGGGCACCTTGGTTACAAATAACACAGAAAAAGCAGAGTTGCTCAATGCCTTCTTTGCTTCGGTGTTTACCAAGGGCAGCCCTTTAGAGCCCCAGGTCCTAGAGGCAAGAGAAGAAACGGGTGGAGAGGAAGACTTGCCCTGGGTAGAGGAAGATTGGGTCAGAGAGCACCTAAGGAACCTCGATACCCACAAATCCATGGGCCCTGATGGGATGCACCCCAGAGTGCTGCGGGAGCTGGCAGATGCCATAGCTAAGCCGCTCTCCATCATCTTTGAAAGATCCTGGAGAACGGGGGAGGTGCCGGAAGACTGGAAGAAGGCCAATGTCACGCCAGTCTTCAAAAAAGGCAAGAAGGAGGACCCAGGCAACTACAGGCCAGTCAGCCTCACCTCCGTCCCCGGAAAAGTGATGGAACGGCTCATACTGGCCGTTGTCTCCAGGCACATGGAGGACAAGAAGGTGCTCAAGAGTAGTCAGCATGGATTCACCAAGGGGAAATCTTGCCTGACTAACCTGATAGCCTTCTATGATGAAATGACCGGCTGGATAGACGAGGGGAGAGCGGTGGATGTCGTCTATCTCGACTTCACCAAGGCTTTTGACACCGTCCCTCACAACATCCTCCTGGGCAAGCTCCGGAAGTGTGGGATAGATGAGTGGACAGTGAGATGGATTAGGAACTGGCTGGATGGCAGGGCCCAGAGAGTGGTGATCAGCGGTGCAGAGTCTAGTTGGAGGCCTGTGGCTAGTGGGGTCCCCCAGGGGTCAGTCCTTGGTCCAGTCCTGTTCAATTTATTCATCAATGACCTGGATGAAGGCACAGAGTGCTCCCTCAGCAAGTTTGCTGATGATACCAAACTGGGAGGAGTAGCCGATACCCCAGAGGGCTGTGCTGCCATCCAGAGGGACCTGGACAGACTGGACAACTGGGCGGTGAAAAACCTCATGCAGTTCAACAAGGCCAAGTGCAAGGTCCTGCACCTGGGGAGGAATAACCCCAGACACCAGTACAGGCTGGGGACTGAGCTTGTGGAGAGCAGCTCTGCGGAGAAAGACCTGGGTGTCATGGTGGACGACAAGTTGACCATGAGGCAGCAGTGTGCCCTCGTGGCCAAAAAGGCCAATGGGATCCTGGGCTGCATTAAGAAGAGCGTCTCCAGCAGGTCGAGGGAGGTGATCCTGCCCCTCTACTCAGCCCTGGTGAGGCCGCATCTGGAGTACTGTGTCCAGTTCTGGGCTCCACAGTACAAGAGGGATGTGGAGCTGCTGGAGAGAGTCCAGCGCAGGGCCACAAGGATGATCAGGGGCCTGGAACATCTGCCCTATGAGGAGAGGCTGAGGGAGCTGGGCCTGTTCAGCCTGGAGAAGAGAAGGCTGAGAGGGGATCTAATCAGTGTATATAAATACCTCAAGGGAGGGAGTGCAGAGGACGGTCATGGTATCTTTTCAGTGGTGGCCACTGATAGGACTAGAGGAAATGGCCGGAAACTGAAACATCAAAAATTCCATAGGAACTTAAGGAAAAATTTCTTAACAGTGAGGGTGACAGAGCACTGGAACAGGCTGCCCAGAGAGGTTGTGGAGTCTCCTTCTCTGGAGATCTTCAAAACCCGCTTGGATGCAGTCCTGTGCCACGTGCTTTAGGTGTCCCTGCGTATGCAGGGGGGTTGGACTAGATGACCTCTAGAGGTCCCTTCCAACCCTAAGCATTCTATGATTCTATGATTCTATGATTATGTGCAAGGGTGATTTTTTTTTCTAGTGATAATCTAAGGATAAGTAGGGAATTTTATTAATGCAATGTCCAAGAACCAGTTCATTCTCAACTGCCCTGAATCTGCTGTGATAGTTTGTTAAAATATTGGTAACAGGGCTGGGGCAGTTCAGGTCTGAAAATCTATTTGTATATCCTCAGACTTTGACAGGAATCAGAGCTAAATTTCCAGCAAGGTCTCCTATTTCTCTCTCTCTCTCTCTCTCTCTCTCTCTCTCTCTTTTCCCCAGCAAAACACACAGCTAAGTTCACTCATTAAAAATTGCAGTAAAGTTACCTTCAGTGTTTGGGTCAGGTAGCAGTTTGGACCCGAATACCCAGGATCACAGATGCATTGCTCTTTCAGGCAGTCTCCATGGCCTCTACAGTTTTCTGAACAACCAGGGCCCAGATAGAAATTATCGATGGCCCACTGCATATCTGAGTATTTCTGGTAGAACCGAAACCTCACAGGACTGTATATAAAGGAAGGAAGAAAAACAGATACATATAAAACAATTTTGCTCAAATGAAAAAAGGCAGATAGAAACATAATACACTTAGGAATGTGCTGTCCTCCAGGCTTCTACAGTCTGCATCTGGCATCTCTGTTGAAAACTATTTTATGATATATCTGTTATTTCTTTTACATGCATGTACTACCTACAATACATGGATGGATTCCAGACACTGCTGAAGCTGCAAGGAAGCTATTTGGGCTCCCGGAAGGTGAATTTCATTTTTGCTTATTCTTTCCCAGTAGAATATGCTCAAAGAATATAACTAGGAAGTCTTCATTTGCAGAAAAAGACAAATGGTTTGCATATGTGCAGACTGCTGCAGACAATAGGAGAACTTTTTCACTCAGCAAGGTCATAAATCCACTCTGTAATTAAATATGTTTGTCTGAACAGATTAGAACATGCTGTACAGAAGCAGACTGAAGAGAAGCCAGGATAACTTGGCCATTTGTTGAGACCAAGAATCATGACGAGTCAATGGAAAGTGGCCACGGAGCAGCATACACAACAGACACTAACCCTGCTGCTCTGCAGTTGCCTTGAAAGAAAATGAACCGACAAATGTATATCTGTTATGCAGGATGTGTTGAACCCAAGACAAAATGTAGCTAATTCATACTTACTTGCCCACAAGGTTTTCAGGCAGTGAGTAAGTTACTCTTTTCCATCCTTTTGTGGGAAAGAAGACAGATGGCTGCGAAACACTCCCAGAACATTTTGGATCAGCTGGTAAACACTGAGGTACCAAGTAACTCCAGCTAACACCAAAATCAGTGGAATACTGCACATGGACTTGATTTTGTACAAGTTTTTCTGAAGTCTTACATCCAACTGAAATCTAATAAAGAAGAGAGCACAGGTAAATCGGAATTAACTGTGAGGGTGATTAGAGTTTTAAAAATGTTGCAATCAGAAAACTGACTGCAGATTTGTGCTTGAAATTACAGCAGTAACAGTGCTTGCATGGTAATGGTCATGTGCAGAACTTATCGATAACCCCAGGATCTAGCACAGGCACTGAATTCAAAGTTTCATTTTCTCTAGTTACCTCATACATTGAGATTTCCCAAGTTTTGTCACCTGTGCATCATACCCTAGTACACTTCCACCGATAAAGTTATTCTTCCCTCCCAACACAACCCAAGGTCTGAATACTCTAGGGGAGAGCAAATAATAAAGACTGCCCACCTTGGGTGTGTGGTGGAAGGTGGTTCACCACCCACCACCCACCAGCTGGTTTGGCTGCAGGTTTGGTGTGAACATATGCTGAGTTAAGAGCTCACAACCCTCAGCAAAATCAGTGTGCAAGGACACCAATCTCCAGTGCAGCCTGCTGATGTGAGAAACAATTGTGGAGCTGCCTGCCCCTGAACTCAGGCACCACACAGGGACCTTGTGCAAAACTGGGTCCGTCCATGCATGGGGGAAAGGGACGTTTCGGCAGCTTTCCCTTCACCAAACAGCTATGACAAAAGAGGCACCATAGCACATGTAATAAACCTTATTACATGTTGGTCACACAGCTGCTATGCTGAAGGAGGACACGTTGCTTCTGAGAACAGCCTGCAGTACTATGAAGTCTGACCAACATAGTAGATGAGACAATAAAAGATGGACTAATAACAATTCCTTCCCCTGCTGTGAGTGCCTTGCATGCTGGCTTATGCATGAACCTACCTCCTGAAAAATCTGCCTGCCTGCTTGGAGCAAAATGAGGCTTAGAATAACTACGCAGCAGCCAGAGATTTTACCTTGAACTGCATAATCCAGCCGTCTGTAGGCGTCAGGTCATGGGTGACTGCATACACCTCTCTGCCATCGTGGCTCCCGCAGATCATGACACCGTCGGGAGAATCACAAAACCTCTCAATTGAGCAATCATCGTGGAATAACCAGAGTTCGTTCACTTGAAAATAAACATGAATATCAGTAGTACACAATGACAACACGAGATAAGGAACCCAGTTAGGGAGCTGCTGAAGGTGATTCATAACTTAATTGCTCAGCTTACAAAAGAATTATTTACTGTTGCTCCTGAGAATGTCAGCATCCATCTTTCCCATATACATATTTATTACACTTATTGCTCAAAGCATCTCTTACTACTCTCTTGCATAAAGAGAACAGATTTTTTTTTAATGCACCAGAAACAAGGACCTGAGACTTATTCAGAACATAAGCTTCGGTTGCACTGGACATTACAGGAGAACTTTCTAAAGGGTGTTGTCTACGTGACTGCCCAAAGGATGCCTCAGCGCTGTTACTTCATAAGCCTGGTAAACATGCAGGCATACTTCCTCTTTTACAAAATCTGGCTATCAAACGTAACAACTTCCTTAAAGAATGTCTAAAAAAGTTAGGAACTAATTCTCAGATTAAGAAATCTGATTTAGAGTGACTTGGCATTTCTTCACTCTTTCCTTGAAGAGAAATTCATGTAAATCAAGCAGATTCACTAAGCAAAAACAACAAGTTACATTACATGTTTTTCTCCTGAATTTTGTAAGCTAACAAAATAGAAGACCCCTGTGGCGTTGCGAATGTCTGTGACATCTTTCATGATGAGACAAAGACTCAGAGTCTCAGAGAGATATAGAAATCCTGTTTACCTCTGATCCACGCTCACCTGTCGTTTTGTCTTCCATGAACATGTCAAAGGCAATCCTGCCGGTGGGCCCCGCGTCGGCCGGCGCGCGCTCGTGTGGCGGCAGCGGGGCGCTGCTGAAGGTGTCGAGCATCACGGTCCTCTGATCGGCCGAGCCCGAGATCAGCACGTTGTCAATAGCCCAGTCGTTCTGATCCAGCCCGTCGTGCTTGGGCTGCCACCAGCGGAAGCGGGTGCCCATCGTCTTGGCGTCATAGGGGAGGAGGATGTTCACAAAGCTGCAGCACAACGTGGGGGCAGGTCATGTGAAAGCCATATGACAGCACACCTCTAAGATGGAGATCCTCCAACAAAAATCCCTTCCCAACAAACCCCAGTGTTTCCCCAGGACAAGTTCTGAGAGAGAGGTGGGGAGAGTCAGCAGCCAGGCTGGGCGATGGCTTGAGTGACATTCACCACCCAATAGCACTTTAAGGGACCCAATCCAATGGCCCAGAATGGTGTCTTGGGAAGCTGGTACCACCAGTAGCTTCTAATGGTTTTAGACTGAGGCAAAGAATTGCAGGCCGCAATATATATATATGTATATATTAATTAGTGAAATTTTGAAATAAAATTAAGATCACTATTTTCAATCTGGAGCCATTCATCAGATGGCAATGCTCCAGGACAGTTTTCCTATTTCCATTACAACAGTGGATGAGACTGCACACAAATAATTTGTCCAATTAAATTGTCTGTGATATTTAGCTGTATTCAAATAAGTACTAGATGATGGGCTCTCCTTCAGCCCCGTTTTCTATGATTCTGTGAATTTAATCAACTGGGACAGGTTCTATGCATGGTTTGGATCTCATAAAAGTAGAAAAAAGTAGAGGAATTTCTATATGAAGAAGACTATATCCACAAACCCGGGCTTGCTGAACTGATCATAGAAGATTTCCATTAGCAGGTTCCAGGTGATTCCTCCGTTCACAGAATACTCCAGCAGGACTCCTTGGTTCCGGTTATTAGGCGTTATCAGACATCCATACATGAAATAAAACTGGATGAATTCTGCGGTTGTGAGGTTCAAGTCCACTGTAACTAACAAACGGCTGCAGCCCTTAAAAGCAATGAAAAAGTATGTTGGCGAGTGCTTGCCAAATTTCATGGACATGAAAAGTATAAGACTACATGGTCACTATTAATATAACTTTATACTGTAAAACATTCAAAACCAGTCAGAATTCTACAAATTGAACCCAATTATAAATATACAGGAGAGAAAGCTAAGACCACAAAGTTCACCTGTTTCTAAAATACTATTTTGTCCATATAATACTAGGTTACCTACAATCAAACTTCATTTTAGCAACAGTTTGGGTTAGTTAGAATATGAAATTTTACTCCAAGGTTCCTCTGAAAAAGCCGGCCGTGGAATATCTGAAGAACAAAGCTAAACATGGACTTATTTTCTAGAAGCAAGTTATACATGGAAATATGTAGTCATTAATACACCTCTGTGATCGGATTAGAAGCTGTGCCAAACTCTAATGCCCTGTGGAATTCATCAGTGCTATGAGGAGCCTAATGCTTTGTGCGTTGGACTGAATGTCTCTACGCACTCGCCTGGGCTCTGCAAACTACTGCTTGCTTTCCAGGAGGCAGCGTAACCAGGAACACAACTCTACATTCCTGAGTGTTTCTGGCTGGCACTAATCTGTAGGACATTGCCCTCCAACCAGGCAGTGCGTATCAGACTGTATAGTTTGGCATTGTTTTCCTGTATATTCCATTTTTTTAGTCCTTCCCGTTTTCCCCATGGAAAGGCACGAGCCACTAACCCCGCTGAAGTGCAGAGCCATCCCAGAGGCCACGGCGCCGCAGACGGTGCTCAGCTTCCCGCCGTTCACCGCCAGCCAGTTCTGGCTCGAGGGCGACCGGTTGAAGTTGTCTTTCAGCTGGGTGGGAAGGGGGGTCTCCGGCTCGTCACAGTAAATCCCGCCCCAGTGCTCATCACACCTTTGGAGGAAACAAATGCAAAGTCAGTTGGGCTGCAAATGGCTCTATGCTGCAGTTCCATCAATGCCATGTTATTCCACTCTGGAGTGCAAGTCCAGAGGCAGTCTCCATCCAATGAGCATATGCACTAGCACACACTTGGCATATGGAGAGTTCAGATTCCTGCCAACTTTGGAAGTTGTTGAACAAAAATATGAGGAAGGCTAGTTTTATGTATGTGCTTTTCATTTGAGCTGATAATACAGAGTACACACCTAACACAGAACATTATCAGTAAAATACATTGTACAATGTACAAGAATGTGCCAAGCCTAAGAATGTCCTACTAGTTCTACATTTTTGATAAGTTTCTGTCAAATTTAAGTGGATGGATATTTTCCTGTTGTTTCTTTTTATAGTCTCAATTTATTTTTTTCTCTGATAAACCTTTCTATAAAGTCTCAAAGATTGGATAGGAGCATCGAAATGCATTCTGCTGCTATGCAGACTCCACCAGGGAGATTATGCCTGGGTGCTTCAGGTATTTAAGGACAGAGGACAACACAGTAATAGCCCATTCAGCCAAGGAATATATTTCTAACACGGTTACAGTATCATTATAGAAGTATTCTCCCATCTCTCTCGTCGTTGGTGTCTAGAAAAAGGAATATGCCCATCAGGAAGATACTTCTCTGTTTCCAGAGATAAAAAACTGGGAAGACCTTGTAGCTACTTGTGTAGCTCTGCAGGACTCCACGTGTTCTTTAACATTGAAAATTTGAGGATGGAGCCGGCCTGTACCCACAGGCAAATGCCACCGGGGAGCAGAGGCATCAGGCCACCGACAGAACCAGCACCGGTGCTGGCAGAGCTGGTGTCCACCCTTCCTCTTGGCCGCTGTGTCCCAGCTGCTCTGCACCCCACGCCAGGCCGCGGTGCTGGCGCAGAGTGAAACCTGCTCCAGCAACCAGCAGCAGCTTCTCCTGAGGGGCGTCACATGCAGCACACGCAGCCTCAGGGACCTTCCCTGCACCTTCCTCACCAAAATGACGTCTCTCTCCTGCAGCTCACAGCCAAGGAGGAGGGAAATGCTACAGTGCCGGGTAGGACAGGGAAAGCAGCGCACTTACACGCAGCTGCCTTGCGTGCACCTGCCGTGGCCGCTGCACATGTCGATACAGCCGTCCCCGATGTAGACGTTATCAATAGCCCATGTTTGCTGCTTGTCGAAAGGAGCGGGCTGGTGCCAGCGGAAGCGAGTTGCTTGAGACCTTTGGGAAAGAAAGGAAAACAGAAAGGTAGCATTTCTGGCTAAGCTGATCTTCACTTTTGAGTGAAAGGATATTTCAGTCTTGAGGCCAGACCACTCTTGGAAGATTTATTTGGCAACAGTACAACCCAGAGCTGACTCATGACAACTGCAAGGTCCCTGAAAAGCCAATAAGAGGGTTCCCGCAGTGCCAGGGTCCACATTTGGGGAGCTGCAGGCACGGGCAGTGATCCCACAGCTGGCCCTGTGTGGAGTTCCCAGCTCGGCAGGATCTGTACTTGTGAGCATGGAGGTTAACACAGACACGCCAAAGCCCAACCAGTCTGCGTGGCCTGACCAGCACATGAATCCATGGAGCAGTGGCTTCCTGAAATCTCTAATGGAGGGGAAGGTCCTCTCCATTATGTCCTTCAGTCTTAGGATAAGGTGGTAGATGACAGAAGCACAGACTGAAAAAGAGCATGAAACATGCAGGATCCCCTCCGAGAGCAAAGCAAATGCTCTTCTTTAATCAAAAAGGTATAATTTAATTCATCATTCAAACACCTTGTTCTGATGTAGCTGTTTGTGTGGATTAAGTGTCTCAGCACCCAAAAAGGGTGATGGAAATCTAGCCAAAACAGTCAGTGGACTCCAAGTAGCTACTCAGCAAACTCAGCACTAAACTCCTACATTTAGATAGCTGAGAGTGGATGAGTATCTGTGAATTTTCGAAAATGCCATTTAAAATCTAAGCTAGTCCATGTTTTGTCATACAGCATGTCATACAGCGCTAGATGGCAGCAGTGAACTTTGAGTAGCCAGTTTATATTGACATTCAAAAAGAAAGCATGATTATTTTAAAACCCAAAACAAGTTGACAGCAAAATCCAAAAATATTATTTAATAAAAAATTATAACTTTTATAAGGTCAATCTTATGCTGTGAATTGTTTCTTAATAAAAATTCTGCATGAACTGAACAAATAACAAGTTTATCCAAAGAAAAACCTACTACTGTGCTGTTTAGTAGCTCACCAAATAGCATTTTAAAAGAAATATGTAAATTGTGAAGAAGTCCTTGAGGTTGAAGGACAAGCACTTATATCACACACTGGTGACTTTAGGTTTGTCACTCCACTGACAAATTTATGGAGCTGATGCTCCTGAGAGAAACTTTGTATTTGGATCTGCATTTTCAAATCAGCTCTGAGACTACCATATAACTTAACTGTTCATTGCCTTCCACAGGCCACAAATTATACAGCACTCTTTACAAGCCCTAAAAAGCTGTGTAATATGAATGCTGTGCACCAGGCAAAATAATTGACTGGGCAGCATACATCCCCCTAAAATACACAGGCACAAACAGGCAGAAACATATATCTTCTATTACACAGCTTGAAATAGTAAAACAGCATTAAAAATATATTGTATGTAGACTAAACTGCCTATTAGCAGCACTATTCTAAAGCTTATCTCTTCCCTTGCTTATGAACTAATACTGTAATAACCTCTCTCATGGAATTCCTATCTTAATACCTTTTGAATATGTGATGACTTGGGCTGAGAAATGTAGTTTTTGGACAGGATGGTAGAGCAATTTTTGCCTCAGTTAGGGCATCAGACTTCTAACTTTGACATAGATCACTCAAAAAAATCAGTTTTAAAAGCAGTCTTATTTGTAAAACCGAATCTCATGTTCACTTCAGGTCCAAATTTAATTGGGTAGGAATGTCAATCCCAGTCTTAATTTACCCTTTTGAGCCCAAAATGTCCTTCCTGAAAATAAATTTACAGATATGATACACAGCCTGTTGGGATAATAGATTTTGCAGACATTATGTGGTGAAGCCGTACAAAAGAGCAAGCAGAGAAGAAGAGATCAAGGCTGCCAAGTCCTAAAAAAGTCCTATTACATGACAGAAAGTGCTGCAGTGAAGATAGGGAAATAGTCCAGATGTCAAAGACGAAAACAATAAGCATGGACCTTTTCACCACTAGTTCCCAAACGTACTGCACCTGTACCAACACTCTCAGTACAATTTCTAAAAAACAACGCCCAGGGTTTCCAGACTTTCATGTGCATTAGCCTGTAACCAGTTTAGAGAAGGAAGCAGGGAGGGGAACACAAGCTCTAGTGCACGATGACTGACTATGTTGGGTTCGTTATCCACGCGTGTCCTGGTGCTGCTTTGGCCTGAGGCAGCCAGCACTGACCCGTGCAGAGCTTCAGCCCACGCTGAGGGCAGAGCAAGCAGCCACAGTCTGCATGAGGCCACCTTGTTCTGCGGAGGAGGATGGATGCTCCTATGGGTGCAAGGTGAGTTGTGCCACTTGCCCTCAAAACTGGTCTAGCACAGAGGTGGCAAATGTGGGCTGTAATCCCTGCCCGAGAAGCTGCTTGTGCAGGAAACTACTGCATCCTTGCAGGCAAGCAAGTGCATGTTGTTATGGAATCACAGAATCGTTCGGGTTGGGAAAGACCTTCAAGAACATCGAGTCCAACCATAAACCCATCACCACCCTGCCTGCTAAAACTGCCTTACTAAAGGTATCACATCAGCAAAGGTAAAAGACCACACGGGGAACAGCGCGTTGCTGTCACTGTAAAAGAGACACAGCAAGAAGGACATGGACTGTGATTCTGAATTACCGAATGTCACCGTAAAGATCATTTTGGCCAAAATTTCAGGCAGTTTTCATGGCAGCATATTTAAATGTATGGTGGTGCTGTCAGTGTCGAACAGCTCCTTTCTCTGCACTAAGCACAACATCCCACAACCTTGGCAGTTTTTTTCCTTCTCCCAAAACAAAATAACGTATAATAGTTACGTACAAAGGAAGGGGAGGTATAAAGGGTACGTATAAATAACGTACAAAGGAAGGGGAGGTGAAAATGAGGCTTGTAGAAAACAATGACGTGAGCATGAAAGTTGACACAGACACAAAGGATATAAGGAATGTGCTCAAAACAAGAAGCCTAAAAATTTACTTTTAAAGCACTAGTCCATAGCCAACAAAACAGCAAGCACAGGATGCAGGTGAGCATTCAGACAGTAGAATTAGCCAACAGCCACCAAAACAAACTGAATTTTGTGATGATGACAATAGCATCCAACTCTTTAAAAAGTTCTCCCTGGCCCTCTGAGAAGATTCAGGGCACAGACAACTCTTTGCCTTGCAAGTGAACCACGCAACAAAACATCTCTCAACCTCTTTTACCCAGGTAGAGGCTCACCAAAATATCAAATATGTTCAGCTTATTGAAATTTAGCATCTCCGGGGACCAAAGATGCCCTGGAGGATGAGGAATGTTAAAGCTAGGGCCCATCTCACCCATAGTGGCCATAGAGCTGCACAGCACATGAGTGTAGATGGGCCTCAATGACCAGGAAATCCAAGGAAATCAGTGCATTTATTCCTTACAGAGAAGCAGCAAGTTTAATTCCCTGCTGTGGGGAATCTCTGCTGTGGTCACATAAAAAGATCAATATAGGATACTTTAGAGAGGAAGGATGTGCAATAAAGGGGTAAGCATAAAGAAATATCCTACCTCTAGATAACAAACAAGAGGGAAAAAAGAAAGAAATGCACATAATAGTTCTGCAATCCTTAGGCAAAGGATTTACTTGTCTGTATGGTTACTGCATACACTGACTGAACAAAAATGGCACTGTACATCAATTCACTGTGATATGAAACCTCAGTACATAGTTATGCATTCAGATTGTGGAAAACCAATGGGAGATACCTAGTATAGGGTGGTAGAGGCAAAGTAATCCTGGTCCATTTGTTGAAAGTGTCTGACACGAGAATCCTCTGGAGATGGTACCTGTTGCACTCTACATTAGTGGGAAGACAATCTCTCAAAATTGGGTGCCAGCTCAGTCCAAGGTCCACTGAATATTCCAGTTCAATAGCTAAGGGTGGAAAGATGATTAGTTAGTTAATATAGAGACATTCTTAGGTCCTCACTAACCTGGTAAACCTGCGACCCTTATTCACAAGTCTATATTATTTTGACAAAATAACCACTCAAAACTTTTCAAAACTTGTGTCAGAAACATGAAGATCCCCACTCAATGGGACATGAAATGCTGCTGAGCAGATGCAACTCAGGAGAAGGCTGCAATACACCTACATACAGCCACCTAACTCAAAGGACCTCAGGTCTAGCCTGAGCAGTTTTAAACTGAGTTTGTTGTGAGCTTGCTTTCATTCAAACATAATCTAGCCTTATTATACTGATGTATTCATTCCCTATCACTTTCACTGTTTTGATGTTTGTGGCTTATAAACCTTTATTATGAAAATAAAGGGTAGTCAAGCTCACTAAATACTTCAACTTAAGCTTTTATGCAGCCATTAAAAAGCAAATAATAAAGGCACAGAACTGTAATTTTAAATAAACGTTCCAGCTGCCAAGGTTTCTGGTGGTGTAAAAGATGGAACACAGTTGCAGTGACAGGGGTGGTAAATCTACTGGCTTTTTGGATTACTACAGGCCTGTTTCTTCTGTCCTCATGCACAGGGGATGTCCCTGAATCACC
The DNA here is from genome assembly GCF_059628265.1 of Tinamus guttatus. Classification (NCBI taxonomy): domain Eukaryota; kingdom Metazoa; phylum Chordata; class Aves; order Tinamiformes; family Tinamidae; genus Tinamus; species Tinamus guttatus. The sequence goes on from NW_028289023.1 coordinate 1,417,510, forward strand.
CAACTGGCCCTACTCGACATGTCAGCACAGAACACAGTGTTACACAAATACAGCACAAGTGGATGCAAGCAAGGGTAAGTGGATATTTAATGATAAATCTTGATCTCCAAGAGGAAATGCTTTCCTCATCATGACTGGAAGGATAATTAGTTAATGTCCTGCCTAATTTAACACAGAGTTAAGATAGTGTTAAATATGGTAGACAAAGGAATAAAAAAGAAGGAACTGTTTCTTTGCTGGTGTGTAACAAAGCTATCCAAACACTCTTAAACTTAACTGAGATGGCCATAGGGATGCTGTAATGGTTTTAAGACTAAAAGGAGAAAAAAAAAAGAAAGAAAAACAAACAAACAAACCCCAGAAAACAGTTGTTAGGCATGTGAATAAAATATCCAGCTTATTTCCATTGGTTTCACAACAGCAAAACCAGATAAGGTACTTCAGAGACTTAGTGTTAAACTGCTTTCCATTTTTTTTGTGGAATTCTAGAGAAATTGTTGACAACTCCATGAATGTGCATGTTACCAAAGCATAGGCTAAAATAATTTTACATGCACAAACAAGTGTTTAAAAGCTAAGAACACCAATTTTTGAGCATCTTAAAATTCACCTAATGATGGAATCTCTAGTTACACGATTTCCTTCAGAGTGCAGAGCATGCTTTTAAACATTCATATGTATATATATAGATATATATGTGTGTGTGTTTAGGTGTGTGCACAGTCACATGCATACATTTACAAATATATATATGAATATGGTTATTATTTCATGTGGATGATACAATTGTTTTGGACTCTATACTGACCCTTATCTTGTGTCAACTGTATGCTTGTATAAATGATTTCTTAGAAGAAGGCTTAGTTGATGTGATCTCATGTTATGTGGACTTGGCTAAAACAGATGTTAGTCTTTCTCTTAAAATGTGCTGGATAGCAACTTAATTTGCCTTAGTTTGCCTTAGGCTCAGACACCAACAATAAATGCTGAAATTACAGTTCCTGTTAGAAATATTCAGCTTTCTTATTGTTTCTCAACCCTTGCTATGATGGATAATGGAACAAGCGAGCGGGTGAATGTTCCCGTCCAAGAGAAGACAGGAAGGGTGTCATCTATCAAGAAATACTTACCGTAACAGGACTCTGTGACAGAGCAGGATGCTGCAAAATCTATTTGCAAGAAAGAGTCTTCATTAACAACGATGTCAGTGGTGACAACATAGCGGGTGCTGGCTTTCTCAATGAATACTAAAGCATCCCCAGTAGACCCACAGACTGGCATCTTGGTCCCACCAGGATGGAGCAGCCACTTTCTACTATCCAGTGTGTTAAAATCATCTTCTAATACTGTATTACCAGAGATGTTTCCTCCAATGAGAATCTGAACATTACAAAAGGAATAGTTATTAAAAAAAAAAGGTTCAAAGACTTCACATACTCATACATGTTCAATCCAAGTATTTTGGCTGCCCCAGTGAAACAACATACATCAACATTAAGGGAAATATTACGACTGGAGATAGTCTGAAGTTATACCAAAAAGAACTCTAGCAGATTACTTACCTGATCAATTACCCATGGACTGTAGAAATGCCCATTCTCGGATGGCTGCCACCAGCGAAGTCGAGTGGAGCCGGAACGAGCCTTCAGGGGAATTTCTAAGGCAATGTATCGCCCCACGTTGCTCGAGTTGCTGAAGAGGAACTCCTGAAGAAGGCTCCACGTGAGGCCGCCATTGAGTGAGTACTGTAAAAGCACCGGGTGGCTTCTGGGGTCTGGCACCCCCTTTCCACATCCCAGTCTCATGAAGAACTGCACAAATCTAACAGGGAGAAAATTACAGTAAAAGATTTCTTTTCTGGGACATGTTAAATAATCAGCCGGGGTGGGGGGAGGGCTTAAACTTTATCCAAGTCGGTTTTGTTTCATTTGCTTACCCAGGGGGATATTTTGCCAATAGAATATTTTGATTACAGACTCAGTAGCTATATGGAGATTTGCCAGCTCAGACTTCCTAATTTGAATTTTCTTCTTTAGTCCTTTGACCAGCTCAGTGACTTTTTTGGTAAAAAGCTCAGCTTTTGGAGATCTTATGATTTCCTTTTCAAAGCCTCCAGAATGCATGTAAACAGACAGGTGGGTTGGCTACAATTTGCTTTGCCCGTGTGGAAGCTTGCCAGGTAGAAGGAGCTGAACAAAGACAGTTATTTAGGTTTTCAGCTTTTGTCTACATAGTAGATGCTGCTGCAAATGTCAGAAATATAATCCTGTGTGAAATTCTTATGCTGCACTCCAAGAACACAGACTTTGGTGGCAGAAAAGCAATGATGCCTTAAGTAGATCATGATTTGCTCTGAATTTACTGAAATGCTTGTATTTAAAATAAGCATACAGGTCTATCCAGGTGGCATGATTTAGATAAAATCTGGAAAAGTGAACAAAACACATTTCACTTTTGGGAATGATTTTGCCCATGTGTCTAAATGGCACTGGTTAAAAGTGCTGGCTCCCCTGAAGTCAGCATGAAAACACCAAGGGACACGAGCAGTTTTGTCCTCCTTTTAACTGGCTGCGCCAAAGAGGGACAGGAGACTTGGATCAGCCTGGGAAATTCTTGCTATTAGCTGATAAGTAGCCCTCTTCTCTACCTGGAGTGAACTGCCCTTATAATGATATTTACCTACCTGACTTGCAGGCTTATTACAAGTATTAAATCATGTTTGCACAGCTTTAGCAGATTGTATCTGTTCTAGTTAGTATTGCACCAGTGCTGCCCAGCTCCAGATAAACGCAATGCTGCACGGCCAGCTCTGTGTCCAGTTTGATCTGCAGGCAGATCCATGGGGAATGGAGGCTGCAGAGCGGGGCTGAGGACACACGGCTTCTCTAAGACTCCACGCCGGCGCGTCAATTAATCCCAGTACTCACTGAGACTCACGGTTCCCCTTGTTCCTATATATAACTTCTTCCACTATAGATTATATCCTGCTCCATGTCCCAGACATAACATATTGCTTGTGCTGTAAAGCAACACTGGGGACCCTCATGGATCAACATATCAACTGTAATGGATTGGATTTACTGCTGGCAAGTCTTTGTTCCCCTGCAGATTCACTTTGACATTCGGCATGCAATCTAAAGGAAATAAACCCAGGTGATCTGCTCTGCTGATCTGCTCTCTACGAATTGCTTTACTTTTAGCTGATTTTTTTATTAATATTCCACTTAAACTAGGTAGGTAACCTAAAAGGTTGTACAGATTAAAAAGTTACTAATTTTAAACTTCTCTTCTCCAACCCCACAGATATTTTTGGAAAGGTTCTACCTATTATGATATAGAAAACCAAGTTTTTGTGTAACAACAAAAGGTGAGGATGGTCTTCTAGTAAGTATGAATTGTAAGATATTTGATCAACTGTGATACCTGAAATATACTGTCCCTATTGATATTTCATACGACGTAGTTTCAACCACTGGTACCTCTATAATACACCAGCCTTCATGTTAACTTCTTTAAAATATAGACTTGAGGAGACAGGATACTGGGTTAGTGAGTCCACTTGATTTAAATTCCCAATGTTGAGAGTGGCTTGTAACTCTGGCAGCTTTGCTGATCAAGGTATTTTGGGGGTCTCCTCAGAAGAGAAGAGTTTTTAATGTGATCACTGAATCTAGTCCTCTAAAAAGAGCTGCTAGAAACTCTGGTTCTCTTCATTCCTGGCATAAGTCAATACAGCTCCAGGCTCTTCGTGCAACCTGGCATGTCTCTGTCAAAGCCAAATCTGTGGTGGCTCTGTGTGGGTGGCCGGCAGAATCAGGCTGGAAATGGAGTGTCAGTCCCAGTGCAATTGTCAAGAGGACAGCCACCACCAGTGACTTTACACTCTATCTTGCTGTTCAGAGGAGAACGTACACTTATTTGGTGAACATTTTTTGTAGCATACACATGAAATTAAACATATTGCTGCTTTTCTTTCATTTGTACAACAGTAGTTTACCATTGTGTAACAGCCAATGCAAATGCAGCTAAAGATTGTCATGGAGAAGAAATCAATGACAGTTCTTTGAATATGAGAAAGAAGGAAAACATGTCATTTAGTCTCATGTCTCTCTCATCAAATATGTCCTCTGCAGGCCATAATGATACTGTGTGATCTCCAAGTACACTAAAAATATTTTCAATAGCTGTGCTCAGTGTGGCTGGTGACAGCTTGATGGGAATTTCTCAAGTGAATTATTGGAAGCAAATGTGCACAATAAGAAGAAAGAAGCTTCAGGAATTAAGGAATTATGAGATGATGAATGTAATGGTTATATTGTCAGTCGATAGTCCTGTTCCAACACTGACTCATACTACAACAAACTGTAAGACAAACAGTGTGTGACAAACAACCAATTTCTCATGTTAAGCATTTAACAAATAAAAGCTAGCATAAACTACTCAATATGCGGTGTCAGAGCTTTCAGCTCCTGTTCAAGAATGATTAATCCTATTAAAGTTCAAGTTAAAATTCATTTAAAACGGTTACGGTGGTTAAAATGGAATACTTGTAAGGACTGCAGGAAATATCAGCTTGTCTTTGCCACCGAGATAGCATGTATATATTACTATTCTGCAGAACATTGTTTCTTCAGTGAAATCCTGAAAACATTTTAAAATTGTGTTACCTTGCTTGTGACAAGTCTAGATCTCGAGTCATCAGCATACGTAAGCCTTCTTCATTGAAGAAAAGGTTGTTTCCTCCAGAGAGGATGCCACACTTCCTCGAGGGCTTTCCCCCACTCACAAGCAGGAATCTATCAGACTCTAGTTGTCCTGAATACACAGTAAATACATATTTATGACTCATTCTGAAGCATTCCTAACTGCAAAAGTACTATTTTCAGAGCAAGAGAAATAAACGAACATTGTATGCTGAATGAACAAATACTCATACCAGTGTTTCCAACTCAGTATTTGCTGGAAAACAGGCACAAATCAAGGCAAAATAAACTATAAACCCACAAGTTTCAAGTTTGGGATCCTAGTCTCCAGTTATTCACAGGAGATTCAGCTTTCCTGCATTTTTCTTCAGATAACTATGAAGCATCCTCTATAAAGAACCTTGGGGTGCTATGTGCTAGTATGTGGGCAATGGCTTGGAAAACAATAAATTGAACAGTAGCAACAGCAGCATATTCATATGAATACTCTTGTAGCATAAATTAAACTCAGAAATATGACGAATGTAAAGGAGATTCACCACTTGATCCCTTTAGGCCTAGGTCCCACACTGATAGAAAGAATTCAGACTAAAAAGAAAAGAGATACCTTCAAAATCATCCTTAAGAAAATCAGAATTCTTTGTGCTTATTTTGCAGGTTGGCCCAGAATACCCGGGGTCACAGATGCACTTTGTCCCGTTGACACAGCTGCCATGGCCATTGCACATCTCCTCGCACTGGGGACCAATGTACACGTTGTCGATGGCCCACGTCACTGGTTGGGATCCAGCAGGATAAAACCCTTGGTACCATCTGAACCTTGCCAACCTGTAAAATGTGCAAAGTGTGTAAAATTTAAATCTTAGTTTTGTATTTTTTAATTTGTACAAATTTGCACACGGTTTTGTATGTATGTATAGTGTGTATGTAAGTGTGTATATATATATGTATATGTTTTACATACATACACACAGAGTACTGGTATGATAATTTTATTTTAGAAACTGACTGCTACATCCAATTCCTTCATAATCCAATGTATCTTTAAGCTGATACTCAGCCCAAATACTGACAGAAGCAAGACCAGAATTATTCATTAGTTACAATAAGAAACTGGATGATGGACTTGAACAAGGTAACTGAAATCTAACCACTCTTCACCAGCTGTGGGGAGGTGGCATGCCCATGGTCAGACAGCCTTCCTTCTGCTTTAGCTTGAAGTCTCTGGGTCAGATTTTATCCCTTTTTACCTTCTGCTGGTGAGTGAAATCCAACTTCATACTGTCATACTGTCCCCAGGGAGACTCTGTGTGGAACTGGGGTGGTAAAAACCTCACCCTAAATTACATGAAAAGGAAAGATGATCTGTCATGTCACCAGGCATTCAGCTTGCTTTCATCCAACTTTTTTTTTTTTTCAAAAAAAGGACTGATATTACATGCTGTTAACTATTTTCTTCTTTGGGTGCTGGCCTGTCATTTCTAATTTGTCTCCTAAGTAATACTCACATCAGTGCTGCATATAAAGAGGAACAGACTGCAGAAGGAGGGAAAACACTGAGCAGGGAAAAACTCTTGAGTGAATAATTTTATTACCACTTGAGAAAACATTTCAAAAGCAAAAGGAAACCGGAAAAGTGAGACAGGAAAAGCACCTAATTGTATTTCATGTTTAATGTGTCATGTCAGCAACATCTAAATGCAGCAGATGAATCAGTAGCACAGATTGCTGCCAAGTTCTTCTGTCTTTATTGGGATTCTAGGGAAGAAAATCCCATTTTACCCCTCTGGCCCAAGAAATTCATTACGCCAAATGCTCCATGAAAGCTGCTCTTTACTGCTTGGGGTTTAGCTAGCTGTTAACAATTCATTTTGCCTGGCCTACTGGAGAAGAAATAGCGAAAAGGCAGACAAATAAGAGAGCCTTACTCAGGAACAGAGAAGGAAATAAAAATACTTGGAAGGTTGCAATGAGCTAGGTGACTGTATAGCCAAAATTTTCATTTTGAAGGATGCATGGATACTTGAGGAAAGTGCAAAGGGTCAAATAATTCTTTTGGGGGAATGCTGAAGGACAGATGAGTAGTTGCAAGCTATGGTTAACTCTTCCATGCTTGAAATGTTAACTGTCATAAAACAGAGTATTCACGTTTAAAATTTAAACATTTTCTTAAATTATTAAACATCCAGGCTTTCCAAACTTGGTTTTCAGCTCTTATATAGGTCTTTTCATACTTTAAGAACCGCAAATTAGGTTACTTGTTTAGTGTAGAGGCCACTACACACAGTAGGTTCATAAATAAAGTCTCTGGTTCATAAATACCGCAGTTTAATCCTTGATGACATGATCTTTTACCTAAATTGAGTTGATATGAAGAAAATGAATTTCCTGAAAAAATGAGTGTTCTTTTATACTTTGAAAAGTTACATATTATTATGCCTGCTATATGTATTGTTTTTATTTGCTATATCTGTTATGATCCCACCTGCCACAAACTTATACCACCTACCACTTATACCACAAACTTTAAGTATTTTGATTAATAAATTGCAGCAGTCAATTTCCCAAAATCACAGAGCTGTGCAGCTACAAAAGACCTTCGGCATTTAGATAAGTCCATTTCCTTAAACTAAAGTAGAAACAACTTTATACTAGCTCACATTTAACTGTATCTTCTAATAGATCTCAAATTTCATGCAAAAATATGGTTGATAAATTCAAATTCAAAGGGCTAATACCCTTATTGCAGGGAGCGCATTCAAAGAATCCCCAAAAACACAGACACTTTTACATTATTTACAATGTAATCCACTTTCACAGAAATGTCAACAATCAGATACAGATAAATAGCAAATTGCCTAACTAGCACCCAAAAACTGTCTTTCAATGCACAGATTAATAACTACTTGAGAATAAATCCCACTTTCCTAGGAACTACTGCAATATATGATTAGGCAAGAAATGTTTTGAGCCATCACCTGAACATGAACTGCTGTTAAGGACAAGAAGTGCAGAGAGACTGGCCATCTGGTCTACCCCAGCGTGGCACTTCTTGGGCTGGCAGAACATTTTGCAGGGGAGCCAGAAAACAAAAAGCAAACGAATGAGCAAGGGAGCACAGATAGGAGCACGACACTTACCCGCACAGGTGCAGTTTTCCAAAGTGAATGACCTCCCTTCTCCAGCCCTGGGTAGTGCCCGCGTAGTAAGTGCTGCTTGGGTGATGCTCAGTGGAGCACAAGGAGCTGAGGTGGCTGCTGCTACTGTAGCACAAAGGGAGGAGTTGGTGCCAGGTTGCCCCCAGATCTCGGGAGAACTCCAGTTTTACGGGGTCGGCAGAGGAGCTGTCAGTGGTACATCCGATATTGATCTGGGGTCCAAGACATAAAATGCAGATGATACATGGACAGATTGTGATATCTACTGACTCTTAATCTCAGTCAGCCTCCCACATTTGGTGCAGTATTTACTTGGCCTAGGAAAATGGTGATTTGGGAACTCATTCAACAACTGGGCTGATGAACTCAAGACATGCAAAGGGGAGAGACCTCTTGTGTGCTCCCTACCTGCCCATGGTATATGTCCATGTTCATATTGCAATCTGGCTTGTGGTAAAATGAATGGAACATGAAATCCACAAATACTTCCGCTTAGAGAAAAACATGAACTTAATTAGACAAAATCCCAGGGGAGGAGAACTGCTAATGTGTTTGAAGTAATTGCATCAGCTTTGGTAGTCCTCTGGCAGGGACTGAACTAATAATAGCAGCAGAAGAATGTACTTTAAAAAAAAAAAAAAAAAGAAGAAAATAAGTATTAAAACAAAATGTGCAAACAACAATTTCTTAAATTGTTCAGCTGCACTGTAGTCCTTTTTTGTAACATTTCCAAAGGTGGAAATGGCACAGGAATTACATTCCAGGGTATGCATATTTCAATATGTTCATCTTTCATACTCACTACATATGCAGGAAATAAAATCTTGCAGAGGAAATGCAAAGCATATACTAAAGCTATGAAATCTTATATCTTACTTCTCTTTTTAGTGGAAAACAAGTGTCTTTCTAACATACTGTTCTGTAATGAAAATCAGATCACTTCCAGAAACCCAGTAACATACAGAACTATGCAAGAACATTGCAAACTTATCCTACATCAAACTTCATCACTCATCAGTGCACAGAAGAATCATCAACCTACATTTGACTAGAAGGATTGTTTACTCATCTGGAAGCTTAGAGAGATGCTTGACCCAGTATAGCTTTTGGCTCTTGAGACACAAGGAGAAACTCTACTGCATTATGCATAGTGTCTTCATTTATACTAATGCTCTCAAAAACGTGAGCTGAAGTCGTTTAATGTCCTTCAAACAATATTCTTACCACATACAAAAGTATGCACGTAGGCTTTATGAAGTTAACGCTCTGAAGATTTACGAATATCTTACAGTGACCTGAAACACTTTTGTTTTACACGCTGTAATCTATATTTTAAAACAGAAAATGGTTTGTATTCAATAATTTATGAATTAGTTGCACGACAAACTAGAGCGTGCATGAGTACACAGCTAAACCTAATTTTCTTGGAAAATCCTCAATATCCTTTCAGTAATTGTTTATAAAACAGTATGCCACATCTTTGATAAAAGCAGCCCAGTAATTGCAGCACAGCAATTTTCATTAATGATTTTTTCACAACATTTTAATGACAATGTAATGACCTCTCCAAACTAATATGTACTAGGCTGAAATGCTTACTGCCATCAGTAGTTTTCCTAGGCTTCCTTCATAATCTGTGGGACAGAGAGGCTTTATATGCAATTTAGATTTAGGATAAACCAGAAGCACAGTTTAGGTTAGCAGTGTGTTGTCTTTGAGGGTGCCTTTTTTCCACTGAGAAGGACAAAAAAAAAAACCCTATATCCCTTATCAGTGAGCTTCAGAAAACTGCCTCAGATAGAGTGAATCAGGCTGAAATGGTCAAAGAACAGTCTCCACCACAGCCTCTGTGAAAGGATAGGCAGAAGCAAGAGGAAAGCAGAGTCTTGGCTTTCTGAGATAAGCACTACTACCAGTACAGTCAAACCAGCATGCAGGAAAAAATAACTTCTACTGGCATAGGTGAAGTCATAGCTCTTTGCTGGGTCAGCTCATGGAGGTGCTGCAACACCTCTCCAGAGCGGGTTGTAAAGTGGCAGTCTAGACTTGCATTATTATTTCGGAACTCATCATCTTGGTGGCCAGAAAGGACCTGCCAAGTTGTAGGCCATGGACTCTAATGGTGCATGTATGAGTGCATGGAAAAAAAAATATTTAGCAAGAAAATAGACTTTGAGGCAGAAGGTTTCCCTATCTATCTGATAAAACTCTCACTCACAGGAAGGAGAGTAATTTCAAAGCAAGTACAAGGGAAAATGGGCAGACTTCTCTGTTTGGTAGTCATGAACAATTGGGCAAATACACCCAAGAACAGATTGAGAGGAACAGAACTCTTCAAGCTAAATGAAAGTTAACTTTATGAGTGCAAGTACCTCAAACTGGATTATGGTGTTCTCATTTACACTCAGATCCCGCGTTGTGATAGAATGTTCTCCCACTTCATTTGAAACAAATACCATAGCGGAATCTTCCTCCCTGTAAAAAAAGAGTTAAGGTATTTTAGACTCTTTTTTTTTTCACAGTCACTTCTTTCTATCTGTTGCTGAGAGATGCTTACGGTGCTCCCTTAGATGAATATGGGCAGTAAAGGCCAATGTTTCCACCAGGATAGAAAAACCAGTTATCCTCTTTGGGACCAAAGTCAAATGTATCCAATAGGATCATGGGATTCTTTAGGTTATTTCCATCAATAATGAAGTCATCAATAATCCAGATTTCTTCTTTTTTTCCTGGAAAGAAAAGGGCAATATTCCTTTTACAGACCTGATAATACTAGAAGGCAGGATAGGAGCCAATACCTGTGGATGACACTGAGAAAGGAGTGCTAAAAGGGTGGCCTCATGGGCAGCCTTGGAATCATTCCATGAACACAGTCCATGAAAACAGTCCCCATGCCGCTCCAAGGAACCTGCCCTTACAAATTTAACTCTCTTTACTCCAAAATCTACAGAAGACACAGCAATTGAGGAGTGACAAACCTGTGTCTCTCAAGTCTCACTCATTTAAGTCACATTTACTTGGCAAACTCTATCAGCAATGTCTTCTTTTGTTTAGAGTAATCGACATGAGTTTCTGCTGCTGCATTTAGATGGACATTACATTAGTAATGTCCGAGTAGCCTAAATGGATTATTTCTTTCTATGCCTTATTCCTGGCACATAGCAGTCTATTTGTGCCACCTGAGAGCTCTCTGACAGAGAAGGAAATGGAGTGACCTCCTCCTAAATGGATTATGGAATTCAAATGCATTACATAATGGTACAATAACACTTTCTAATGGGAGAGGAAGAATTAGCTTGACAGACCTTTTTTTTGTGACTCATCTGTCTGTATGAAAGACTTCATGTTGACCAGAGAAGGCTAAAAGACCTTTCTCAGATGAACTTCCTACTTAAGGATAGTGTGTTCAAGGAAAGTGTAGCTAAATGTTTTGGGCAAGACTCATCAGAATAATGAACTGCAAGAGGACTCTCAGGGATGGATGTGAATTTGCATTTTTGTTAGAGGTGAGCTCAGCATTTGCCTGAATTGGAGTAAATGGTTGTCATGTGACCATGCCTAAATTATCACTGGAATCTTTAGGGTTTTTAATGTCAGCTCCTGCTGAGAGATGTGCCCAGAGTGAGAACAGAATAGATATCTTCAGCTGGTGCATGTCCTGTAATCAGGAGGAGTAATAGGCTTACAGGTGAAGGTTAAGGCCTTTTTGCTTTAAGAGATATAGTAATATTATAAGGATCTTCTGATAATTTTACTGAAGGATTTCAAATATGAGAAAAACAAGTTTTAAAAGTCATAATTCTTGCTGAGTGCAGCAAGAATTACTCATAACCTCATAAACACAGAGCACAGAGCAAGCATGTGTCTGGAGTCCCGTGGGTGTCGCGTCCTTACCGTTGTTGTAAGGTTGCCAGAGCCTGAAGCGGGTAGCGTTGGTTTGGGCTGTGTATGGCAGTGGGACATTAATAAAGAGAACATCTGTGGTCTGTGTGAAGTAAAACTCATCTATCAGGTGCCAAGTGATGCCGCCATTGTTGGAGTATTGCAGCAGAATGGAGTGAGACCTCTCCGGGGTACCTAGAGCAGAGGGAATACGCATTTATGTTCATTATAATCTGTTTTTAGAAAGCACTGTCTCTAAATGCTCCTTCAAGTGTAAATATAATTAGGTTACTCAGACATCTATTACAGAACATGGCCTTGTTTTCATAATAACTTAAGCTGTTATATGCGTATTATACATATACATCTTGTGCTTTTCCTTGCGTGTCTGTCTGGGAAATGCTAACGAATTAGGAGCTAAATTTACTTTGCTGTTGATTATATGTTCGGTCATGGTTAATTTACTCTGAGGAGAAGCTACCTCTGTGTCATGATTTTTCAGATCAGAACAAATCAGCTCCTTCTACCACAGACAGCTTCCAGTATTTCAACATTTATTTGCTTCTTTTTCCCAGGTATCGGATATTATCATAATCATTTGCAGTATCCACAGTCGTCATGCTCCCAAATTTATAGTCCATGGTTCTGACTACATACCCTGCTGTGAACAGGGTATGAACCCTGTGAACATATTCATGTCCAGAAGTTATATAGTTATATAACTAACGGAAAGCTCAGAAGATCTTTATTACTGAGTTTTTACAACAACAACAAAAGAATAGCGAAGTTCTGTGCTGTCCTTCGTGGCATCTGCCTTGGACTAATCTTCGTTCCCTGTCCCCTCGCTGTGCAGCCACAGCAGTTGCACAAAGCTCGGTGTGAGAGTAGCAGCTGGCAGCCAAAAACGCCACAGGTCCAGCAGAAAACACCACGGGTCAGCTCCTGACCGCTGCATGTGCTGCTCCCGTGCAAAGTTAAACCATGGCCAGGGAGCAAAGTGAAAGCTCAGCCACGGAGCAGAGCGGGGAAGGGACGCGTGTGCAATTAGGAGCTGATTTCAGCTCATCTGTGGCAATTAACAGCAATCAACACACTGCTTTTAGCACTTACAGCTCAGATACGTGCCAAATGATATTAATTTGCACTCAGCATCAGTGAGCATGTCGGGTCAAAGTCCTGGATTCAGGCCGAGGACTAACAAGCAGTGCAGATTTAATCAGAAAGGATTTCACCTGCAGTTTCACTGCTTTACTTCCTGTGAGCTAAGTATCAAAATCCAGCCTGGAGTCTTTGCCTATTCCTGCTTTCTGGAACACTATTTTTACTGGTAACGGTTTTTAATATTTTGGCAATGATCATGTTCAAGCGATAATTTTGCAAAAGAATTCTTCACAAAATATTTTACTTTTAAACGTGTACTATTGCTCATGTTATTGTCTTAGTGGATGTTATTTATTGATTATTAATGTTTTATCTCTTTTCCATAAATCTTGAGCATATTCATACTAGAGAAACTGCCTCAGGTTGGTTACACCAATTTGAATACTTTGCTTGTAAATGTCAACTAGTGCTAATACACTGTTAATTAGAATAGCAGATTTTTTAACTCATGTCCGATATGCTAGGCAGTCAAATGGTGATATTTAATACACTGGGCTCATATTTGAAAAAAAAACTTACCAGTCCCTTAAATGAGCTACCATAGGCACCATCTTTTGAGTTAAAAATCTGATAAATGCATGCATACCCAACCTACTGCAAAATCTCCAAAAATCCTGAGCTATCTCCTTTCTCTTCTGCTCAGAAACAGGGCTAGTTTTGTTGTTTTAGAAACCACTGCAGTTTACTTTTTTCTCAGAAGTATGGTGGGTGACCTAATCATTGCAGGAAGGCATGTACCTGCCAATCACATGAAAAGGTAAATCCATACTCTTCTCTGTGATGCCACTAGATAAAGCTAGATAAGTGATACAAAATGAAGAGTGATCTTACCTTTGGCTATAAACTTAAATGAAAACTGGACGTATACTGTATTAGTGCAGTCTAGATCTCTTGAAACAAGCATTCTCAGTCCCTCCTGAAAACACAGAGCATACAGTGTAAATCACAGCTTCTTTACTGGAGACATTCTGCAGCCTATCACTGTCTGGACGTGGTATCTGCTAGTACCTGCTGGTAGCAGCTAAAGAAGTCACATCTCTGTCCCATATTTTACCCGGGAAGAAAATGTGGAGCTCTTTTGCAAAGTGAGCTGTGGTAAGAGAACATGCTAGACATAAGTGTGAGGTACATACGAGTCTCCATACCAGCCAGCACACCCACTTTTTTTCCTGAAAACCACATAGTAGCAAAGTGCCCTTGTTTTGAGACAAGAAATCTCTTCTTCAGGGTACCTTTTCTCTGTGCATATTTTGTACAAATATCCCCTTCCTGGGCAATCTCTTGGAACATGGTCTCTTCTGGTCTTTTAAAAATTTTTAATTTGAAAAAGAAATGTGTAAAGAGCTAGAAATCTTTAAAAAGATAAAATTAAGTAAAACACATTCTAACGACATAAACATTAATTAAATAGACTACAGTCCTGACTAATTTGTATCATTCAAAATATTCAAAAGCCAATCAGGGGATTTCAAGACACAAATGTCCTTGATTGTAATATGTACCATATTTCCAAATCAGTCACTTGGCCTCAAAAATCTCTAGTACAGAGTTTCATTCTTTTCTTTTGGCAGTTAAGGAGGATTTTATTAAACTTGACACCACAAAGGAAATTAATAGTCTCCCCCGCCCCCCCCCCCCCAAAAAAAAAAACAGATTAAAAACACTTGTTCATAAAAAATAGAAAAACCACTAGTGACAAAAGTGGTGCATATTTGGGGCAGGAAAGCGTAAGATGTCACATTTCAGCCTAAAGCTTTTGAAAAAAAAAAACTTAGGGAGGAAATAACAAAAAAAATACTTTCTGTTTTTAACCCTACTGATTTTTCTGCATTTATTCAATATGAGTAGTCTCTGACCCCTTTAAAGATGAGAGCTGTTCCAGACTTGATGGTGTCGCCATTCAGGTTTCCCCTCTCGGCGCCGTACACCTCAGGCCAAAGGTCTGGATGCAAGTTACCGTTGAAATCGTCCTTCAGGACAGAAGGCAGAGAAACAACAGGGACGCAGTACGGGCCACCAAAACCTCTGTCACACCTAGCAACAAAGTAGGAGGAAAAGGTAGCATCCATCCGCCCTAAATAAAACATATCACCCTTTCCATTAAGAATTTGAAGCAGGTTTCTACTTACACACAGTGACCTGCGTCACAGCTGCCATGGCCTGAGCACATCCAGGGGCATCCTGTAGCCAGGACAACGTTATCGATAGCCCAAGAATCAACACCGGGAGCGTAGTTGTATTGAATCCATCTGAACCGTGTTCTGGGAGAGCTAGAAAAGCACAGCGAACACGGTTCAATCTCCGCTCCACACAGTGCTTAATAATAAAGTCCCACAGACTTCAGGACAAGAAGAATCTAGTAATAAACCCATTCCTTAAGCATGAATCAGGGACAAGAAGGTGCTAGAATCACAGGAAAAGCACCTTCCAGTTGACACTGGAATGACTTCTCAAATTAGGTTTCATGCAAACTCAGAGCAGACTCTAAAGGAGATATCTTGAATGGAAACCGAGAATGTCACCATTCCTGTGACACTCTTGGGACAACAAAATGGTTGAGCAAAAACAGTCAGCTAAATTAGCATTCAATAGCTCTATGTATTGCTAGCAGGGTTAAAACAATGGTTACTTCAGTAAAGTAAGAAGGAATGGAAGTTAATTTGTATTCAGTGTCATATAAAGAAGAAACAATGTTAATATATGTTAATATATTAATGTTAATATGTATGTTAACATAATGTTAATATGTATGACAACATATTTATGAATATGTATGTACAACATGCACGTGCATGCATGCTGCTGTGACTGTTATCCCCTGTTATGCTCAGGTGGGGAAAACACTTTGGAGAAAAAAAAGAAGTCTGTCAATATGCTATTGGTTAGATCATCTTGGATTTGTTCAAGCAGGAAATCTGCTGTGAAGCTGGACCAATGCACACAGAATTTCCCACTGACACCAGTAGGGCCAGGAAAACATTACACTTGTAAAGATTCTTTGGAAGATGATACATAATTTTGTGAACTATGGCATTAATCCTAGTACTGGTTCGTATATTGCATGACCTTCTGTATCACATTTTCTAGGTGATTAAAATATATAGAGATGGTGTGTAGGATGCTTTGAAGAATTACAGAACTATTCTGTAATATATGTTAAGAATTCTCATTGTTATTTGGTATTTCTGAAGTTGAACACAGATTTATTCACAGAGGCAGATGTCAGCATATCTGTCACATCCATTTAGAACAGTGGAATGTCATTAAGAAGTAGACCTAGTTCTCCTCCCAGTCAGAAAACTGGAGGTGGCACATCCACTAAAGTGTGACTTGACTTGCTGAATGTCATGATTAAAGTGCCTAAATCTTTGATGACAAATAACATTACACCTTATGTGCAGAGACAGAAATACTCTTGTATGAAAGGATGAGTTGGCATGTTAATTTCTGTCTCTTATTGAGTGAATTTTAGTAAAAGAATCTTAGAAAAGCACATTCCTGCTGTGATAGACATGTGCTATTTCCTTAAATTCCTGTGTTAGATATGATGAAATATTTTGAAGTGAAATTTAAAAGTCTGGTGGCGTGACAACACACATTTAATAATTTAACACACATGCAGAAAATTCCCAAGAGAGCGGATGTTTGTTCAAATTGGATCAACAAATCTATGTCATGCTAGATGGCCAAAAGAACACTGCTCACTTAGTTGCAGGTGGAAGGTAGACCGTGATTCTCTTCCAGTTTTGGAACCTTTCTGAAGTGTAGGTTGAGCTTTCAGTGTAGTGCTGACAGCCGATGGTTGGCGGGACACACTCCTCTGTCACCAAATGCCAGTCTCTTCCGTTATTCAAAGAATATTGCAGGTGGATGCTATGGGAATTGCTGAACGGTTTGCTGCAGCCCATGCTCAGCTCAAACTGCAGGAAGGTGGAGGCTGATACATGGAAATCCCAAGTTTCGGCATAACGAGGTTTTCCTAATGAAAGAAAGAACAAAATAATGTTTTGAAGAACACCTTAAAAAGAAGGTGCATGTATACCTTATACACTTACTATCATTACTATCATACACATTCACATTTCTTTTTGTAATCTGCATTTTCAGCTTCTTTTTCAACCTCATTTGCAGTTTATTATGTACTTGAATATTTGCACACTTTCCATCTCATAAAAACATCTACAGATCATAAAACAGGCATATATGGATGTAGTAGTGTTCAGTGAGACATACCAATGTTTTCACTAAACATCAATGCTGTATCCATAGAGAGGCAGTCAATGTCTACTTGACCTCCTTGTATTCTGTACCAGCTTGCTTGTAAATCCACACTTCCATCAAATTTATCCTGGAAGCCAGTCTGAGAACTGTCATTCATTCCTATAAGAACGTCATCTAGAGCCCACTGGGCTGAATGCTTCCCTATAAAAAGAAGAACAGGCAGGTTAGTGGAGTCCCTGTCAGTTATTTATTATGCCCTCATCCTGCATCCAGCTCATGAGCAGTGTTCAGTCAGTTAGAATCATTTTGTTAGACATGACTAGTGCATTGCTCAAGGATTAACCTTGGCTCTAGAGTATGTTTCTATTTCAGAGAAACACAGATGTTTTCCTCTTCATTTCTCAGGTTTGAATGCCTTTGTCATGATGCACTCCCCCTAATTTTGAATGAGACACTCTCTGAGCCCTTAGATTGGGAGTTTTCATTTTGTGGGTCACGACTTTCGTATGAGGCCACACAGCTAGATCAGAAAGGTGGCTGTCTAGCTCCTGAAGTCTCATTGCTATGGGAGAGGCTACTGCATAAAGGAAAATGCTGAAGGCATTTTTGATTTAGACAATATTCATAGAAGTATTGTTCAACTTCTGCCTCTTGGAAACATCGCTCTTCTTGCTCTCCAGCCCCATCATCTCAATTTACCTTTCTGCTGGCACTCTCAGAATGTCATCTCACTATATATCCCCTGTCATTCTCTCACAAGAGAAGAACATACTTTACAACAAAATGGGAGCTCACAGCTATATGCCAAAGCTATGTGTCATGACATGAGTTGTGGCTTCTAAGGCCACTCTTCACCAAGTTATTGCAGCCAAGGGGCAATTAGTTCTGAAAGAGCTAATTTCCATTATGAGGAATGTCACCTAATAGCACTGGGATAGAGAGTGATACTTCAGTCTTCAGTCATAAACTCTGTCTTCTTTACTGAGGAGTTCAGGACTGCCATCAGGTTGTCTCAGAGAGTGGTCTCGGCAAGGATGGATGTCATTCAAGTGCCCTAAAGGGCAAGTAGCCACTGGCAGGACACAAGTAGGGAGGATCAGGATGGACATTGCACCACTGACCAGTGCAGGGGATCACAGCAGAACAATGGTCTGCAGTTCACCAGATACTGTTCAGCATTTTTCCCAAATGAGGTGGCTTCTTCAACAAATCACATCCCTCTTGCCTTGTCTACTCTTTTGCCTAGTGAGGACAATTAACTCCGGCACATAAATTTTAAGCAAATGTACAAATAAAAAACAGCCATCAAAATGATAAATGATATCCAGGAAGCTACATACCATAATTACCTGACTGTAAGCTGTGTATTTTTCTCCCCAGGGAATTGCTGCAAAATGTACTTTGCTACATATTTGAGCATCACCTTATGTTTCCTGCCGAAAAGCAGGGATGCAGGAGCTTGCACAAAGGTTAGACATTTAATCAGGGTACTTTTTTTAGTGGCAGCTTGTCCACCTGGAAAGTGGGAGCCCTCACAGCGGTTGTGGGAATGAGTCAGCACCAGGGTTTTACTTTCAGCTGTGGATGGGGAAATGAGCCCAGACTGAGTGGGCTGTGAAGGAGCAGCAGAGGCAGCAGGGCTGTAGCAGCCCTGCTTCGGAGCGTGGAGTTAGTAACACATGCAGGTGGGAATCATTGGGTAGGCAGACTCAAGGCCTCCCCTTCCAAAACACATAAAAATGAACCAAAATGTGTAGGCCATTTTGCACTCAAGTCACTGCATACACAGGTAAATCCAGTAATCTTGTTCAGGATTTTCTATGTGACCTTTTCCTGCTCTCACTTCTCTGCGGTCTCTCAGGGTCTTTAGTTTAAACCTCATTCTTTAAACCTTAGCCTGAAGCCCAGCAGGCCACTGGTGCAAGCACAGATGATCATGCCTGCACAGTGACTCCAATGAGCTCAAATACGGAGCTCTTATAGGAGCCAGGCTGTTCACCAGGATCCGTTCTGGCAAGCTGAACTTTCTGCAGAATACGTCCACAGGGAGAAATGTTATGTAGAACTGCTTAATGAAGGTTCAGGGCTGCTTTGCCTACCGTGCTGGGGTTGCCACCACCTGAAGGCGGTTGCGGGGGTTTTGGCCTCCCGAGGTAAGTCTATGGAGACAATCTGGGGTTCCAGGTAGGACATGAAATCCAGCTCCCGCAGCAAGTGCCAGGTGATCCCGTTATCCGTGGTGTACTGAACGACAAGCCCTGTGTGCAGCAGTAAGAAAGGCAGTTAGTGGGATTTTGCAGAAAGGTGAAGGCAGCTCTTCAGTGCCTGCCACCTGGTGCGAGTGAGTGTCCCCTGCCCATCCAGCATCTCCTGCTCCAGGAGCTCTTTGGGGACAGAGAGTCCTCCTGGAAAGATGACAGGGTCTTACCAGCCATATGTTGTGCTGATTATCCTCATCACACTGAAAGGATCAAATGTTTTTCTAGGGTGGGGGGTTACAAGCACACTGAACCTAATGATGGTACCACAGAAACCATAGGAATAATGTGACTTTCCTAGTCTAGCCAGCATTTATGTCTTATCAGCAATCCTTACGGCTTGCGTGGCACACTAAGTTGTAATTCTGATAGCTGAGCTACCAACACGGTTAGTTGACAAGGCTTGTGCTACTTAGACAAGATACAGTTAAATTAAAAACATTTAAAAAATAAATTAAAAGCAATTAACAATCTCAACAATTAGATAATTTAAAGTAGTCCTTGCATCTTATACACAATATGGCAAATACTAGCCCAAAGCAGACCTGTGAAGTCAGGGGATAACAAAAGAAGCAGCACACCTTCTGAATCTTTTTTTTTCTAAGCTGTTTTAGCCTGAAGTATTTTCAAAGTTAGCTGATATGCTTGTGACTTATTCTGCTGCAGATGAGAGCAGAATCCAATCCTCAGCGTAATTTCTGTTAAAAGGCTACTGTCGTGAATCTCTATCAGTATAAATGCCATAAATTAGGAAGCAGTCCAACGATTTATACTGAGAGGAAAATGAGGTTTTGTCATCTACCAGATGTCACTGATTTGTCTTCATGCAACTGAACACTTTATCCAAGCAGTAAATCGGCTACCCAGATTCTGGAGAGCATTCCCACATCCAAGTTCTGTGTACTTGTCAGTTTGCCTGTTTTCCGACCCTATCAGTTAGTTTAAAAAAAGCTATGACACCTCTCTTTACAAATCCTGTCTTTGTTAAACTATCACAGCTGCAGCAAATTACAGTTGTGGATAGAGCAGCAGTAGTCTTAGTGGAAATCTATATAAATTTGTCATGAAAGCAAGTTGTGTTACTAGTTAACTTCTGCTGCCTATATGAAAAGTGAAGAGGTAACTCATCTATTTTAAAAAAAGAAAGCAATCTTTTTGATTTTGTAAGGCTGCTAAAGAGCTGTAAGAGACCCAAAAGGCCAAATCCTGATTATAATGGAAAGAGGCTTCACCTTCATTCCTGGCTCTTGGTTTGTTGCAGGAGTTCCCAATAGTCTTGCTTCCAATTTGTACATAAAACTGAACGAGCCTGTGGAAAGGAAAAAAGAGTGGAAGAAAAAAGCAATTAACTTTACCTTACAGGAACAAGATCTATCAGAACAACTCTTCTCTTCTTACCTACTGTGGCTTTTTTAGTCCAGACACAATTCTAGGCTTAGTGATAGGGAATGTTTGCACTGAAATCAAGTTTTGTCACAATAAGCAGCGGAGGACTCAAGCTACAAGAGTCGATTCAGCTTCATAATTCCGTGCCTCATACATGTGCTGTTGGTCTGAGCATCATGCCGTAACAGTGCCCTGTATCACATGCAGCACAAGGACTCCAGCACAGGCAAGCTGCTGCTTACATCAGACCTTGCCTCTTATAACTGGAAATTCACTTAGGCCTTAAAGTGACATATTAAAGTTTTCATTATAATTATTATATCCTCAGTAAATCTCCAGTTTCTTTTTGATCCTTAAATTTTTGGCATAAACAACTTCTAGTGAAAATGGGTTCTGAACTTGCACTGGGCATTTTGTGAAGCAGCTGTTCTGATTTTGAGCCTCTACATTGTAAATTAATTGAATGTCTCCAGTCCTCGTGCTATGAGACAGGGAGAAAAAAGTTCCTGGTCTGCCTTCCTTGCAGCCTTCCCTGCAGTATGGACTTTTACCACATCTCTACTTTCTCCTCCTCATTTCTATGGGAAACCATGGGAACCTTTTCATCTTTCTCTCTATATGAAAGTTTTTCTAGGTCCTCGATTTTTCCCACAGCATTTCCTGACACCTCTCTAAAGCAATATCCTTTTGAAGACTGTGTCACTGGCTTTATTGATGGAATTGTGGATAAACCTGGAACGTCCTTACTTATCTAGACTTGAAGTAATCTGCCCAATTCTTGTGCTGCCTAAAATCTGGTCATAGTTTGTCTCCTCTTCAGTTTCCATTCTTTGGATAATGACAACAACTAATTTCAATTGATGTCCTGCTGCTCACACATCAAATTTCCTTACATGTCTCAAATGTCTCATTCATCTGATTCATATCTGATTGTAACTGATGAAGGCAGCATTGAGATGGCTGGCAACGCTATTGCCCCTTATGATCCTGGATCCTCTCCTAAGCTCAGTCATGATCCTCTCCTGTTTCTAAAAGCAACCACCCTCATCTGCTTTTGTCAGAATACCTCATGTCTGAGAGATCTGCATGTCCATAGGAACTCAGACAAGCCAGAATATGCTCATCAGTTTGATTCATGATATAATCCCCTAGCTCAAGAAGAGCGGGAGTCTGCTGTTTAGCCAGGTAGCTACTGCTGCTTAGGCAGCCCTATTGCCTGAGACAGTATGCAGGCAAACACTAGGTATCAGTCTGAGAGACTTACATTTCTTTGCTGAAAGTCTTTTTTTTGACGACCAAATGTAAAGTTCAGTAGAAGAACCAAAAACAAGATGCAAAACTTGGTTTAGTAGTGTCCTGTTAGGCTGCGTTCCTGATCAGCACCAAACCCTCAAGCTGATAAATCTGTCCCTTAGGAGAAGGATGAGCTGGGAGCACAGGGCTTTGGCGTGCCCTGCTCCCTCTGGGAAAGGGGGATGAGAAGGAAAAGGGTCTTTGTGCCTTTTCTAAGAAAAGACAAGAATTTACATATGAAAAGCTGTAAATGAAGCAAGAGGATACAGAGCATGCACAGGTAGATCTTCAGGAATTTAGAAAGAAAATCAAACTTTAATGTGTTAGGGCATTTTTTTTTTTGTGCTATTCTATGTATGATTTAATGAAACAAGATCTTAAAAGGTCTGGGAAAATATTATTAAGCTGAAAAGTAAGAAGCTTAAAAAGCTACTGCAGGACTTTCAGGTCTTCTATTCATAGCCCTTGATCCATGTATTTAATGATATGTCTTTAAGAGCATGTTTTCCTCCTGTGTATTCAGTCACCGAAAAATCCCAGCTAAAAATCATCCACACAAACAAAAGATAGCTGTGCAAGGGCTACGGTGACCCCTAATAAAATAAGCTAATTCTATGCAAGGCATTATTAAATCCACAAAATAATATGAAAAGGGGAAAAAGTGCTTCCCACTAATCTCCTCTTTCAAGTGACATTAACTTTAGCTTCAAGAACACAAAAATTTTTCAGGCTGGGGTGTGATTTTTTTAGGCTAGCTCTAGGCTTCAGTTAACCTCTCATAAATTTTGTCTGCTCTTTTCTTTAGAAAAAAAAGAGATCTAACCAACATTAGATAGTCTCAAACACCGAAGTGGGACTTATCTGTTAGTAAACAAGGCATGAAATAATTTATATATATATATATATTTTTATTATAATTAATGAAAAGAATCTCCCAGGGCATGAAGCACTTGGCCTTTGCTAGACCCTGTTTTAGGAGGAGTTGAACTATCCTTTGCAGTAGTCATTTCTCTCCTTTGAGCATAAAGGAAGCCTGGGGCAGTTATTTTAATCATCTAAGGAGTGTCACTGCCTGACATAGATCCCACGTTTGAGTGTTGGTGGTACCGTTGCATATGTTTGGCTGAGGAAACCCAAACATTAATGTTATCATGTTATATTTAATGTTAATGTTATTGTGTGTTTGACTGGCACATTTCTTGTGCTTAGTGAACAACCCAGGGATGTGGTGGCAATTTTTAATTGGTCAAGGAACTGCTCAACCTGCTCACTGTGATGTTTATAGAGAAATCTGATACTAGTTTATTTTGACAAACTGGTCATTCTCAACGGGAGAGCTGCCCACATCTCGGGCACATGTTCCCAAGAGGGAAGTATCAGAAGCAGTCACCCCAGCCATTTAAATTATTAGGGCAGTTTTGAGACACGTGCTCATGCAAAACGGAACCAGTGACAGAGTAGAAAAGTTGAGAGAGAGTATTGCTCGGTATGCAAAGATTTTAAACTTCTCTTTGCTTCTTAAATGGTTGAAACTTTGTAAAAATGAAAAGTTTCTCTATACGCAATTACTATATAATAATGTGGAAGGAAAAACTCATAAATACCATCCATAAATATCTTGAAGATGTGGTCACTTTCCATATTATAGTTCAAAGCATTAATATCATGAGATTTAAAAGGACAGTAGAACAGGAAGAAGAGGTGCTCAGATCCTACCAGATCAGTACAAACAAGTGGTTGTCAAGCATATCTGTCAAATAATGAATTAATTGAATTATTAAGCAATTATTGTATAAATAATTTATTTGTCGGAGGAGGATCTGTCAGACAGGCAGGACGCAGAGGAGCGGCAGCTGAGGCTGTGCTGTGCTGGGGGCAGTGAAGGGTCCCTTGAAGGCCCTGGCACCCGTCCTGCCCCAGGGAGCTGCAGAGGGGTAGCACTAGTTTGCAGCCACTGCCTGGTGAAGGAACCCACAGCCTGATCAATGCAGCAGATCACTGCATTACGGACTCTCGAAGCAGGATTTGTCAGGAGAAATATCCCTTTATTAAAGTAGCTGATAAAACTGTGGAGTGGGCAAGGTTTCAGGCACACAATCCCTCCTGCCAAAGCAGCAGCAAACTGCAGGCTAAATAACAACTCTAAATTATAGCTCGTGGTTTATCCTAATTACATTAATCGATTAGACAATTTGAGAGAAAAGGGATCGATAGTGCCAGCAGAGCAGAATTCTGGAGCAGCAGGGAGAGAGGTGAAACTCCATAGAAACAACTCAGATTCCATTTTAATACTTTTTATAAGAGTACTAATTCACAACAGCCAGCAAGTAACTGTGCCTTGTTTGCTGTGCTCTCAGGAGGTCTGGAATTCAGTGCAGTGTGGACAAGGAGCAATTCTGTCCCACCAAGGACCATCAAGAATTGGAGGGTCTGTGGAGTTCCAAGACTCTATCTTCTGCCCATCCATCTACAGTACAATGCTAAGGCATCTTCCCAGAAAACAGCTGCCTATTTCCAACTTTTTTTTTTTCTCCACTCAGGAAAGGCAAGTTTGGGCCAAAATTAATGAAAAAGTAAGATGTATCTTACTGACTGCAATCATAGAATCACAGAATGCTTAGGGTTGGAAGGGACCTCTAGAGATCATCTAGTCCAACCCCCCTCCACACGCAGGGACACCTAGAGCACGTGGCACAGGGTGGCATCCAAGCGGGTTTTGAAGATCTCCAGAGAAGGAGACTCCACAACCTCACTGGGCAGCCTGTTCCAGTGCTCTGTCACCCTCACTGTTAAGAAATTTTTCCTTAAGTTCCTGTGGAACTTTTGGTGCTTCAGTTTGTGGCCATTACCTCTAGTCCTATCAGTGGCCACCACTGAAAAGAGACCAGCACCATCCTCTGCACTCCCTCCCTTGAGGTATTTATATACACTGATTAGATCCCCTCTCAGCCTTCTCTTCTCCAGGCTGAACAGGCCCAGCTCCCTCAGCCTCTCCTCATAGGGCAGATGTTCCAGGCCCCTGATCATCCTTGTAGCCCTGCGCTGGACTCTCTCCAGCAGCTCCACATCCCTCTTGTACTGTGGAGCCCAGAACTGGACACAATACTCCAGAAGAACATTTCGCAAATGTTCACAATCGCCAGAACATTTCACACCTTCTCTTACCTATGCTTGTTACAGCAGAAAGGAGAGAATGTTAATGCACAGAGTGTTCTGAGAAGCAGCACTCTCATAACTCATTCATAACTGACCTGATATTCGTGGTGTCCAGGGGAACGGTCCTTGCTTCCCTTTTGCCCAGTCCACTGAAGTACAGAGATTTTCCATCACTGAGCACTCCACAGCCTGTTCCAACCTGACCTCCTGTTATCTTGTACCAGAGAGGGCTTAACTTCCTCTCAAACCTGTCGAACATCTCACTGTGGTTAGGTACACTAGACACACAGGTTCCATGTGATGCTTCAAGAAAAAAAGACATATGGGAGATGTTTTGTTGAAACTGTGCTGAACAGAGGAGGAGTCAGATACAGTAAATGGACAAGCAGTTACATTGCACCCACATATGACAAAGTACCATGACATAATGACAGGATTGCACCTTTCAAAATCCTCTTTATAAATCTCGTAGGCAGAAAAAGTCTCATTTCTCTAAACTCTAGGATGGCTTAATTTAATAGGTGAACACCAGCTGTGTTTTATATTGGTAAGGCATTTTATGTAAACAGACACATATTATCCTTTTATTTCTTTTTAAGGAAATTGCACATAAGATGCTAGTGCATTGCCTTGTTGGTATAGAGGGTTCAAAAGAGCGGAATATACAACTGGTTGTGTCAGGCATTGTTTTTTTTATTGGGTTTGTCATTTCAGCATGAAACCACAAGCGAGCAGGATTTGCCGCAGAAGGCCTGTCAGAACATATGCTCCCTCCTGGTCCCATGCCATCTGAAGGGCAGGGGACTGAAAAGCAGCAGGAACTCTTTTGAGGATTATCCAAAAGTTTTTTAGAAGGCTTTTCAGTTTATAATATTTTGTATTCTCTCTTACTGCTGGTCCCCTGTACAGATGGTGACGTTCAAAGGTTGCAGTTGTCAGAAACATCACTGGTGTCTCGTGTCCTAGAGCGCTCTGCTTTGCCTGCAGTGAACTCTTTTTTTGTTTAACTTTTTTCTTTTTTAACTTAACTCTTTTACTTAACAAAAGGAACTGATTCCACTTGGCAGCCCACAGAGTTTATGTCATCATGTATTTCTCTGATATATTGGAGAAGACAAACAAGATGCCCAATTTATCGAAACAGCTCAGCCAAAGCCTCTGAATCACCGCTAAACAACCTGGTCTTACCTGTATAGCCCAAGTCACAAAAACAGACTCCTGAGACACAGTCCCCATGACCACTGCAGTACCCGGGGCAGGGCTCTGAAATGTAGACGCCGTCCAAGCCGAAGGGAGGCACATTCTTGTGGGAGCTGCTCTCCTGGATCCACCGGAACCGAGTCTTGCTGCAGAGGACGATAGTGAAAGGCACAGTGTGACCATTGCCTGCTCTGGGGCCTGCTGCGTACGTTGGGTGCTCTCCACTTAAGGTTGAAAGGGCCTTTTCCTAAATTAGCTCTTTGCAAATAAGATGCAAATGCATGCTCACATCATCAAGTTTATGCAGCACCATAAAGTTTATGCGACTTCACTTAGAAATACTTTTTCTGGAATGTTTTTAATGTATTTTGACATCCTCTGTTTCTCTGGCTCATATCCACCAATGTGGAGCAAAGAACAGCTTAGGTCATGTATCAGGAGGAGTGACTGATTAGAGATGACTCTAAAGATTCCTCTTACTAATCTGGTCAAACTGAACTGTTTGAATTGCATTTTAAAATCTCAGAATTCCATTTCTACAGTACTGGCAAAGAGAACACAGTAATGACAGTGTTGCCGTTTACTGCAGGATCATATAATTTTGAGTAAAGAGAGTTGAAGTAATTTGGATATAGGAAAAACACTTTATGGACTGTAAATAGAGAGAGAAAAAGTGACCCTACAGGACATGTAAGCAGAAGTACAAATGTTTCAGTCCTGAACAACAATATTAAATCCTTGAAAAACAGTGATCCCTTACAGAGCCCTTAACAGAGCCTCCCAAAACAGAGCCCTTAACTTCTACAGCTGTAACTGCTTCAGGGACTTCAGGGAGCCTACACTTAGTCACACCAGCTGACTCACTGCTGAGGAAATTTGTTCAAGAAAAAAGCATTTTGATTTTTAATTTTAAGTCTTCAACTTTTAGATAAATCATTTCATAGGACCTCCAGAGGGACAATCTGATTTAAAATCTCATTACCAATCCGAAATCCTCCTTTCTAGCCTGCCTCTTGAGTAATAGCACTATTGCTTTTCTCTGCTGTCCGCAGGGGGCTGGTGGGGAGGTGCTCATACTGCTAGCGCTATGTGCCAGCTGATAAAACAGGATGCTTCCAGGGAAAGCCCCGAACCATGATTTCCAAAGTGACCCATAACCCGTTCAACTGTTGAGCACGCGGGGAGCCTCATCATACTTGCAGTGCTTATGTTTTTAATGTATTAGCACGAGCTTCTTGCTCCTGATCACATTACTGAGCATAATGCCAAACAGATTGCTGCTATTCATTCTGCGCTGCTTGTTTTGGGTAAATCAAATCAGCTGGTGTCAGCTCTGCGCAATTTGGCACCTGCTTTTATTGGCTAATTACAGAAGAAAAGACAAACTCGTTAGGGTGCATGCTGTGTGTCTGCTCCTTGCAGCAGAGGGGCTGGTTGCCTAGGGGCAGAAAGCCCAGGACAGATAGAGAGGGAAGCGAGAAACGCTGTCCACATCCAAGCAAAGCTCGGTCAAAGGTTCCCAATTCCCAGGCCTGTTTGTGTCCTCCCTGGTTGATGCTCAGGGAAGCAGCGGGTGCTGCTGTGCACACCTGCCTGCAGGTGACGGGCACCTCTAGCACCGGCTCCACTGTGGGCTCCAGCTGCCCTGGTGCCAGCACCACGTGGCTGCCAGGGGACAGCCCACGTGCATCCCGACAGAGACTTTACGGGAGCCGCCATCGCCCGGTGACATGGACATCACCCGGCTGCTCCGACACCCCGCTCCGCTCGCTTCCCCGGCAGCAACCGCTGGTGAAATTAATCCTGTGGAAATGACTTCTTTGATTCCAGTGACTTATCGCTCTCTTGCTGGTGCCTCTGATAAGCGTAAAGAATGCAGCCCCATGATGAAGAGATTTATGTTAAATTAAAATGTTATAGGTTTTTTTCTTTTTTTTTTTTATTACAGTTCCTTGCTGCTTTGTAATTTAATTTATGGGCAGTTCTGACACTTTTAAAGCGGAAAGCGTCTCCCTGCTTTGTAGAACACGGCATATTCTTTCTAGATTTTTTTAACGCTGGTTTTATTTGCAACTTGCACCGTCTTCCTAACACAGCCCCAAGCGTGGGCACCTAGTTCCCCGGCACCCCTGGCTTTGCACCCCTCATACCTGGCGGCGAGCGCCCGCGGGATGACGATGGTGACCCTCGTCCAGTCCTCGAAGTCGCCCGTGTAGTAGACGCTGGGCTCGCTGAGCTCGCGGGAGCTGCCCTCGCAGCCGCGCGCGCCCGGCGACGCCGGGTAGCAGCCCTCCCGCACCAGCGACCAGAAGAGCCCGGCGTCGTGCGAGTACTGCAGCAGCACAGGCGCCGAGCCGCTGTACTGGCTGCTGCAGCCGATGTTGAGCTGAGGAAGCAGAGCAAGAGACGTGAGCCCGGGCGGCCCCCGCGCCGCCTTCCGTCCAGGACAAAAACCAGCTACTGAATAGGAGCTTCCAGCTTTGGTTTGCAAAACATTAGAAACATATTAGCTTTCGTTATTTCCTTGCAGAGCCTCTACGCGAATGGTAGCACGCAGAATATAAAGCACAATTATTTACATAAAATGAAATAGTGCTCATAAATTGCTGCATTTGGGTTTATCAATGCAAAATTATTCCAGGCAGCTGTTTAAAATGGAAATTCCACAAACTCAGGAAAGTATTTAACCATATGTTTAAAATTAAAGCAAGGAAATAGGACCGGCACATTTAGATGCAGGCCATTCTGGAAGCATTCCTAAAAAGAGATGAGTGTAAACACTTCTCAAAATTAAGGGCCAAACTAAGAGATATTATGAAGAAAGAGATCTCACTGCTTCATCTGATACATATGGTTTACACTTGTGCATGTCTACGCTACATTGCCAAACATTTCCCAGATGCAAGGTGTACGAAGTAATTTTAAGTATTTTTTTTTCAGACTAAACACAAGCTTTACATTGCTGTTGAACATGAAACAGACAGAATGAAGATGTAGTCACCAAAGTGGAGAAACTGGTCAAATTGTAAGTAGCAGCTTTTTCGAGGCAAATATTATTTACATATTGAGGTATTGTTGGCTTTTGGATGTTTAAAGTTATAAAACTGCAGATACTGACTCAGGAACTGTATTGCAGTCCTCAGTTGTACAGTGTCTTATGAACCCAACTATAGAGGAAAGGAGATTATTTTACAAATCCCATTATATCTAACTAACTTTTCCATTTTCCATTTATAGAACTGTGGGAATTATAGTTGAAAAGCTGCCTGTAAACATCTGATCTCTTTAATAATTCTACTTGTAAATTATTCAGTGTCTGTATCCACCAATTATGTAAGGACCATGTATTTGTGGCTACCTCATTAAAGTTGCATTGCAACCAACCTCCCGAATTCACCAATGGGATTTCATTATAAACTCAATAAAATTTTGATTAGGGTTCAGAAACAACTGCTTGTCAAAGCAAATGCATTTTCTTTGGAGCCCATATTTTGATGTACTGTCAGACCACTGCGATTTTGGTAAGCCCTTTAAAGAAGAGAATGCTAATTGGAGCCCATTTTCATTCACACAATAAAAGTAAATTATTAGAAAAATCCCACACTGGAGTATAAAGCAGCTTGTAAGTCCTTAAATAGTTTAAAATACAAAAAATGTACGCAAAACACATTGAAGCTTTTGCAGTCATGGAGCCTCAGATGGGATGAATCCTTTTTCCCTTGACAGTGTAGCAGCCGATACTGGCTAGACTATAATGACAGCCACTTCAAACCACTTCTGCAACTCCTTAAGGAACAACAAGCCTTTAAAATTCCTCTAGAGAGAGGAAAACAAAAAGGCTGTCCTGTGCCAAGGTTTTGGCTGTCCTTTTTAAAAAGCAGTCTCATATTTTATAGTGTATGAGTTCGTATTTGCGCTCTTCATGTTTTTTTTCCATGTTGTTTTAACTCATTGCCTAGCTTTGAACTGTGGCCCCAGTGACATCTCACAATAATTGAATAAGCTGAATAAGGGAAGTTTCATTGATCTGTGGGGATTTATATTTAAAGAATACCTTAAACTGCAGGACGTATCCAGGTTTCAGAGTTAAATCTCGAGTCACTGCAAACCGGTCTCCATCTGATTTACCAAAGAGCATGGCCGAGGGGGTTGCAGAGCAGAAACTCTCATTTTTAGGCATCCCTTCGTTGGCCAACATTAGCCACACACTCAGCTGGTTCATGGGGTAATCAAATGCTGGCTTCTCGTAGAAGTTCTGTTATAAGTGAAAAGAAATAAGCACCAAAACAAACACTATCATCTTGCATTGTGGCTTCAAAATAAATGCCAAAATGTCCTATTTTCAAATGTTGCAGTTTGTATTTATGGTAATTTTCCAAAAGCTGCAACTTCCAACATTTCTGTCTCGGTTTCTGAGGAGATGCTTAATTACAGCGGGTAGCAAAATGATTAGGAGTCTGATGGTGTTAAGACAGGACCAGATTAGTACCATGTCAAGATACAGCTGCAGACGTTGCAGATGTTTCATTAAATATATACTACCTAGTCAAAGAGGATTCAAGAGAGGATGGCTCCAGTTTTGTGCTGGTGCTCCCTGACTTCCCTTGCTAATTACCTGCGGCAAAGTTGGATTGACAACGGGAATGATGTGTTTCTGCTTCTCCGACAAAACGATGATATCATCGAGCGCCCACTGATCATAACCTTCTCCTGAAAACACAGGCTGCCACCAGCGGAACCTGGTGCAGGGAGTCTTGGCTGTGGCCGGAAGCTCCAGGTAGACAAACCTGAAGGACAAAAATCCAGCAAAATTCCAGAGAAACGTGAGAAATACCACACACACCGAAAAGAGCTAGGAAAACTCCTCTTACATGCAGAAGCCCTTAGAAATCCACTACATCTCTGGAAACCTATTTATGAAGTGCCTATCAAGAAGCTTCCTTTCTCCAGCTTTCTTGCCCCGTTGCAACTTATAGATCTTTAAGAAAATGGCTATTTTTCACTATGTATTTGTGTATTGCCCAACACAATAAAGAGCTGATTTGAATTCTTTAGCTTTTAATCAAGCTGTTCAGCTCATCTGTGTTCAGTAAGTTTTGGTATACTTTTGTTGCCAGCAAATAATAATGAAATATGCTGTCAAAATTCATTTCTCATCCTCCTTTACTGGTTGGTCCAATTCAGAGACAAAAGCATCCTTATATTACTGTGACTGCAGTAGTTTCTGTACCAGGGTTTTCTTCTGTGGATAAAAATATATCAGCCACCTCTATGAAACTCCATAAGAGAACTTCTGCTCCTTTAGAACAGCGTTTGCTTTATTTTTAATTTAGGAAGGTTAAACACAGGTTATAGTTTCAGTATAAATCATACTTAAAATACAAAAAATAAAGTTATTTGTGCAGTCACTTGCAGACACCTTAAATTTACACACACACATATATGCATACTATGTATATGCACACACATATATAAAATACATATATAAAAAATACTTTTTTCATGTATTTTCTTTTATACCACACATTATTTTTTATCATAGACCTGCTTCATTTACTGTTTCAGCAGGTAGAGCTGAAAGACTTTTCTGGGGCTGCAGGGATCCTTATTTTTCAAAGAATTCCTAGATTTAGGTGCTTCGGAAATTGAAAAATAAA
The DNA here is from genome assembly GCF_059628265.1 of Tinamus guttatus. NCBI lineage: Eukaryota > Metazoa > Chordata > Aves > Tinamiformes > Tinamidae > Tinamus > Tinamus guttatus. The sequence goes on from NW_028289023.1 coordinate 1,449,585, forward strand.
GAAGGTTCAGATAGTATTTGGAGCAGCAATAGAAAAATTAAATATGTATAGCTGCATATCCAGTAAGTGTCATCAATAATGGTTAATCAATAGGAAAAATGTTTTGGCTAAGAAGTTTTGGATGGGGCAGCGATGAAGATTTTAGTGTATAGCTTGGGACACCCTTCTATGTTGGATGTTTACCATCATTTTGACAAAGTAACTTTAGACAAGACTAAACAAAGGTCAACAGGTTTTAAAATTTCAAGTGCTGAGATCACTTTCAGCAAAGGACAGTTTGCAAAATTATGGAAATCCTTCCAAAAACATTGCTCATTACAATGCAAAATTAGGACATGTGAGGACAAAATTATTTAAATATTGTGACACACAAACTACTGTAACAGAACACATGCTAATGCCTACACAGACAAATGCAGTTTAAGTTTGCACTGACAAGCTAGCACACAGCAGCTCCTAAATGCCGAAAATGACTTTTCCCCCCCCCTTTTTAAGTACTTTTTATTGTAGGTGACACTAATACATGTTCATTAGCTCTGAAACCAGAATAAGAGGAAATAATAGATTTCTATGCTTCTTCTGGATAAGTTCTGTATTTGCTTGATAATGTTTTGCATATGTTAGCCTTTTAGAGATGTATTATATTGGAAGTAACTGTAAACTTGCTACTTTATTTCAGGTTTTATAAGATCCTCTCATATTTGAGTTTTTTCATTTCTAGTGCCAGGAGTTTAAGGGGGCAGCCTGGAAGAGCTTGCACGTAATTATGGCTTTTCATGTTTTCATGACAGAGAATGGACGGAGAAATAGCTGGTGAACGTGCTTCTGCAGTATGGCTCGAATTTAGACCAAAATTGTACCTGGGTTTACTGAAATCCGAGAAGTACATTTCTGCCAGCAGCTGCCAGTTGATCCCACCGTTGTTGCTGTACTGTAGCAGCACTCCTTCCTCTCGGCTGTCCGGAGCATTGCACGAAGGACTATCCCCTCCAATCTGGATGTAAAACTGGACAAAATCCACCCAGGTAGTGTCCAAATCCCAGCTTACCAGCTGTCTTTTCCCAGCCTACAGGTCAAGGATTAGAGAGGGGAAAATGGTATTAAATACAACACCTTTACTGTGAACAGATGTATCGAAAGTCAAATGTCCAAAATGCCTATGAGCTAAAGTCAAGTCCAAAAGTCTATGAGTTTTAAAATCTCATCTGTTTACAGGAGAATACTGTACAGAAAACTACACATCAGGAAGGGCATTGAGTTTTGTGCTAATGTAGCATTTTTCATCTTTAGGACAATGATTCTTCAGGTTTTTCCTTTGTAATGTATCTCTCAGGTGTGTACTTACAAGCATTCACCCTGCAAGCATTTTTTATCACTACACACACATTTCAACATACATTTGCACATACTGGTAAGCTAAGAAAATCATTTCACCTCTTTCCTTTCCCTGCTTATTCCTTCAGGATGCCAGGTATCTCCAGAGAAGCAGGAAGGGATCCCTTGTTTTCCCTTGTATCCCTTACCTCCTAGTGTTGAATGTTGAGGTGCTTTAATATGATAAAACATAAAGCAGTGACAAGTCTTGTCTGAGATCTCATTTCCCCAGTCAAATCTTGCACTGTCTGGGGTGGTGAGGTGCTCTGGATTCATAGCTCTGCTAATTCATCACTTTTCTGAAAAAGGTGTGTATTTAGTGTCTCGGGAGAGAAGAGCTTGAGCTCTATTTACATTTTGTTTTGCAGTTACCTGGCGATCAAACATACCTCAATTACCACCAGATCCTCACATGCTGTAATATCTACACATATTTAAACCTCAAATTATCCTGAACACTTTTTGTCAAGTTACAGGCTCATATAGCATCCAAAAATACACACGCTCACACACACAGGCTTTTCACTTACACCTTTTCCTAGTGTTGGCCCCTTGGCCCAAGCAGCAGTCTGTTGGCACAGATGGGAGCTTCACCTCCAGCTCACAAGCTTTTGCTTTTTCCATTCATGGCATTCAAGGTGCCACTGCTATTTGATCCTCTCTACAATTAACTTGGCATTCATTTCCCAAGTTGTTAACCCAATGTTATCTGAAGAGAACAGTCTCTTCCCAGCTCTTCCCCACCCCTCAGGATCAGCACATCTGACAGACTTTCTTCCAGTTACCTTCTTACAAAAGCAGCATAGGACAGATTTACTGCAGGGAAACAGACTATCTCCCATACAAAGATAAAGAGGGATGCACTTTCTCTGCACTCATGCCAGTGTGATTTCTTCATACACAAAATGATGTTCTTCCCCAATAAATATTGTAAGTCATTTAATTAAAACGTGTGGATTTGGTTTCAGGTTTGCCTAAGCATAGCTGAGTGAAAAAATAGTTTCATGAAACCAAGTGAATGACTTTTCTGGAGATATTTTCTGTTCTAGTAGAGTTCTAGCTACAACTTGGCACTGCATAGGTGAGGATCCTTAACAAAACAGGGCAAAATTGGTTATTTATAATTCCAGTGCTGTTTGTAATTCCCTGCAAATTCATGGGAGTGTTGACCATCTCCAAGCCCAAGAAGGATCAAAAAGAAAAATCTGTGCTAAATTACAAAGATGATGTTTGCATTTCAAATAATATTTATGTTTCTCCCTCTTTTCTGATGCTTACATCTGTGATCCTCCTGACACACTTCCAGTATGGACAAGTGATGTGATCTAGTGGGACATAAATAACAAGCTCTATGAGCTGAGTTTTAAAATCTCATCTATGCTTTTTACACAACAATATATGAATTGTTCTAATCACCATTCCCACCCAGACCAGAGTAAACTTGGAAGAAAGAAATGCCTATACTCCAGTTTCCCAGAACGTTTTGTTGTCCTGGTAATTAATTGCATTGCAGTCTAGATCCATAACTGTTTTGTAGGCTCTACCAAATATGTCACTTCACATTGCTAGCCCAATTTCTGGAAGCTGAATGCTTGTGCTTTCAAAACTCAAGTAGCTTAAACCACCAATGGCACTTAAGATCTCTGATGAATCCCTGAAGAAAGTCACCTGGGATATGGTGGTATTGATTCAGACATGAATGATGCTGCCTGTTCTGGTTTATTACTTATTTTATCTCCAGTTGAGTAAAGCTGTCCTGGACCACGTCATGATTGCAAGATGGGCACAGTGTGCAGCGGACACCAGGATCTCACTGCAGCCCCAAATGGTCCAGAGAACCCTCAGCAGCTCTGGGTAGTCTGCATCCAGATCTTCCTTTGGAGATCCAAGGATTTGGAAATTCCCTTAATCAACCCAACTCGAAAGGCTAAAATAGAGATACAACATCCTTGCTGCCCAGCAGGTGAGACCCAGATTACTGGCTCACAGTAGATGGAGCTCTGGAGGTGCAACTACACAGGGTTTCCCCATGCTGCACCCCTACACACCCCTATGGCAACCTACAGCATCCCTACACACAGTCTGCTCTGCTGGCAGAGGGGCTAGCCAGGTTAGGCAAGAAAGGGCACAAGTTACATAAAACCTCAAAGGAATCGTAGGGACTAATCCAAACTCCTCTGTCCTGCAAACACACCCATGACTGATTAAAATGAGTTGTAAAAGAAGAGATGGAGGTTTGGCGGGACAAAGCCAACATTAATTCCGGCAGCAGGGATTGATCACAGCAGTAAACATCAGACATCCAAATAAAAAATAGCAATTTGACCAAACACAAAATACAGCCTGTACATATGAGCTCCAAAAACAATGCATGAATATTGTTGGGCAACTATAAAAATAATTTTTATGCCATCTATCACCATGGACACTAGATGCCTTGAAAAAAGATCTAAACAGAAATTAAATAAGCCACCTTCAGCTGATGGTGCACAGACTGCTGCTACTCAAGAAATGAATGATAACCTAACCCTTAGAGATCAATAGCAGGAAGCCAAGAATTTCTAAATGAGATTTTCACTCCTCCTTAGCAGAAATAAGAGGAAAGATCATAGCAGGTTAATTCTAATTTAGCAAACTACTTTGAAAAGCTTGGCATAAAGAACTGAGCCAGAAGGAAGAACATCTATCAGAGAAGACAATTATATATATACAAAAAAATCCAATTATCACAATTAGCTAGCTATACTGATTGGCCTATTATGAAATTTTCAGCGCAGAGCTGCATTTCCAGGAGAGCTGGAAGTGAGGCTATGTAGGAGTTCTGAAAATTATTTGATGGGTTAGATTTTTGTAATGAGGTAAACAACACACAATTACACAGCTTTGCATATTGGGTTATTCTTCTGGGACTAATCCGGCTTTCATGACAGCAGTGGCAGTTTGATCAAACCCTTAAAAGAGAACCACGTCGCTGCATTAAACTCTCCCGTTCAATTAAGAACAAAACCAAATCCCAGAACTAGACCTGAGGAACAACAACGAAAAATAAATCTGTGATTACAATCCATAATCTTACATATGGTCATAAAGATTTCTCTCTTTTTTTTTTCTTAATTATAATTGTTATTAATTATCACATTTCTGTATTCCCTTTTCCTGCAATATTATTTTTGTCTGCAAACCATATCAATCATACAACAGAGTATTCTCCTGCTGGCTAACCAGGCACTTTCTATGGTCTGGAGGGCTTGCTTTTTCACCAGCTTGGGTCCTTTGCCCTCATGCTAGCTGCTTGCCTCCCCTGAAAGCAGGGCTTTTTCTGTGCCTGGCCAAGAATATTACAGAATGGAGACAAATGGAACTTGGGGGCTGCTGAGAAAGAATCTGGTATGAAAGCAGCAAATGCACAATTAAGACAGCATTAACGTACACACTTCTCAGTGCATTGGCAATTTTCTTCCTTCCATTATTGCCGGTATTTCTTGGATACATAATGCACATGTCACTCCCTGTTTCTTTTGATTGCTTTGTTCTTCACCTGCAGAGAACAGCCGCGCTGGTTAATGCACTTCCCGCACTGTGTGCTGCTTTGTCTCCGCTCTCTCTCCGGAGCACTCTGCCCCTTCCCTTTCTTGCCGTCCAACCACATCATGTTCACTTCAAAGGGGCACCGCAGGCCTCTCCATTCGCCGGCCCTGCTTGTGACGTACCTTGTTGAAGTAGAGCGAGGAGCCCGAGGAGATGACCCCACAGCCCTCCTCGGGCTTCACAATCTCTCCCCCGATAACCTCCTGCCATTCGGTCTTCAGGCCATCGGGGTTCTCAAAATCGGACATGACAGTGGAGGGGAGGGGGTTTTCAGGCTGGCATTCAGTACCCCGAAACCCCGAGTCACACCTGGCGGAGGGAGCACAGGCATAAGGAGCTGTTAAATATTTTACTGGGGATAGCCACAGTCACTTGAGGCAGTGCAATGACCTTTTGAAACTGTAAATTGCCCTGAAATCGCAATTTTGGATCCTGGCAGCACCAGGTCAACCCTTTGTTCTCTGTGTGAGTCTTTTAAATTTAATTGAATTTAATTTTTGCATTCAGGATCTGTCTGTAATGCTAATGGCCATGTTTATTCAGTCATTGTCAGGGTTCGGACACAGAGTCTCAGATGTGCATAGCTTTGAGCCCCTGTTGCTCCGATCGCAGGAGCGGTGCTCGGCACAGACAAGATTTGTGTCATCCTGCTCTCCCTGTGAAGAGCAAGCCTGGAGGCTGCAGCACATCAGTAACTGCTAGGCAGTCAGGATTTTTTTATAGTATTTTTTATAATGCAGATAAATTCTTTCTTTGTATATGGACTACATATATTGAAATAGAAATAACTGGAAATAAGCTGTATTTTTATTCCAAAAAAATCTGCTGAGTGTGTAGTTAGAGGCTGGCAGGCAGCACTCTGGTATTGCACTCAGGCTGATGGCAACTGTGAAACAGTGCTGCACTGGTCCCTGGGTTCATTTGATACAGAAAAATGCCTCCTGAAGAGGACACCTCATGAACAGGAGACCGGGACACCCATATCTGGGTAGCTTGTCCACCACTGGAAAATCCAAAAACAAGAACAGCAAAAAAACCCTATACGAAATAACAGCAAACATGAAGTGCCAGAACAAAACTCCTTTTTAAGAGGAAGAGGCCAATGTTTGGTACCTGCATATGCCATGGTCGCACCAGCCATGTCCGTTGCACATGTTGGGGCACTGCTGTCCGATGTAGATGTTATCCAAAGCCCACTCATCTTGGGCTGTGTAGTAGCACTGGCTCCAGCGGAAACGGGTGGCACTGGACCTTAAAACCAATGACAATGTGTTAATTTGTGATGCTTTACTGAACTGCAGGAAAAAGGTAAAATACAACTTTAAAAAAATAAAGCTGAAATCACAATCACAGCCCAGTCTGCAAATACTGACACAACCAAAGACATTTTTGTAAATGAACTTTATAGATAATAATACCACTAATTGCACAGGGAGCTCTAATGAACAATCTAGTCATTAATTACTTTTCTGCAGTGGCTGGAGTTGGGAGTTTTTGTGGTGGAATCATTGGGTTGGTTAGATTACTTGCCTAAATCCAAGTGAGTTCTAGATATGGGTAATATTGTTTAAGATGAAAGATCTTCATGTAGTTTCCCTTCTCTAGTTAAGTGGTTTCTTTTTGGTTACAGCTTTGTTTTTCTTTATTATAATGGTGGCAGGTAGCATTATGTACTGCTTGACAACGTGCTTGATAATGGCCCATTAAGAGATACTATCTCTGCTGTAACCTGGACATTTTCCATGTTGAGAGGCTCTCACTAGCCAAACTGACCCAAAACTCTCAAAGACCAAGTCTAAGGAAGAAACTAAATTGACAGAGAGTACTTCTCATTATCAAAGACCCTTTCCAAGCTCTAGCGTAAATCTGTGAAGTTACAAGCATTTGGAACAAAAAGGAGAAATGGCTAAATTCTGGGGAAAAAGGCCAAAGTTTGGGTGGAGGGCACATTCCCATCCAGATCCTGACTGGCACCTAAAACTCATTAATATTAATGCAGGGAGATGGAGAACTACTATTAGCTGCCAGTTACCATCTACAAGCAATGGCACAGGTCAGTAGAGAAAATTGAAATCTTTCCAAGTGTTTTCTGAGCCATATGGCTATAGTATGATGGTATGGGATGTAATTTTGTTACTCGTCAATTAAGCAAAAAAAAATGGATATATGCAGAATAAGAGTTGTTAAAATGAATATTTTAAAGGTATGTGATCAACCACTCACATGTATGGGAATGAAAAAATGAATACAGGAGGCAGGTACACCTGAAATGGACCGTACCAGATAGCAGTTCATCACCCAGTCACCTACTGGGACTACACAAAGATTACTTTAGGACATGCTTGGAGAAATTTTTAGAATTTAACTACTATAATTTATTTAAAAAGCAAGTGAAAAAGCTTAAGGGCATGATTTTTAATTGAAATGACCCTTGATTTCAGCTTCAAATATGTGCTTGATATTGCAAATATTATAAGCATTTTTACAGCATGCAGAGCTAATCTGCTGGGGCAGATCTGCAGATTAAATACTCCCACAGGACGTAATATATTGATGGGTCACATTACAAGAGCTATGAATTATCCATTAAAAGTGCATGGTGTCAGTAATCTGTGCACTAAGGACTTTCTAAGCTTGTACAGGCACAAGGGACAATAAATATTCACCATCATTATATATTGTTTATCTTTGCAGGGCTCTGAAGCTGGTAGATCACCTTGGTGATGTGGCTGTCATTTACTACAGAACATCAAAGGACATCATCAGTGATGATGCCCATCAGTGATGATGCCTTGGCAGACTGTGCTCTAGGAGGAACTGTAGTCACTGCTGTGGGCTCACTTGCTCTGAGAAAAATAACAATCCTGAAAACAATGCTGTCCAAAAAGATTTTTTTTAAATAAAAATAAGAACTAAAAACAGCACAATGAAACTCTGCAATTCCTGCTGTTTCCCCAGCTCACAGGAATGAGAGTGTTGCAGCTGGCCTTCTGAGACTCCGCATAATAACAGTGGGTGGAGATGAGGTGTGTAAGCTGGAGCTGCGCAGGGCTATGTACAGGGCTGGGGGCAATGGGTTCAATACTGTCACAGAGCAAGTCCTGGGGGTGCAGCAGCTGGCTGTGCCTTGGGATCACTGCTCCCCACACCATTTCACACAGCAGCAGCGACACTTCCTCCTGTCACTTATGGGGGGTTGACCTGATGGCCAGGTCCGGTTCCTGAGGACCCACTTCCCAGGAGCTGATTTTTAGCTAGGGATGAAGAAGCCCTGCAGTGCCAAAACCACTCCAAAGTGTGTGAGGGGCTCACAGCACTGCCTTGCCATGGAGGGCCCTGCAAGACTGATGAGGACTGTCACACACCTGAAAACAGCAAAAGCTTTCCCGGATCTGCTCGCCTCTGGGTGAAAATAAAGGTGCTTCAGGCTAAACTCAGGATTGCAAAAGCCATGTCACCCTCAAAAAGCAGTTCTGCTCCAGTTTATGAAAGCTTTTCCCCTCAACTTAACACCATCTTAAAGAGGGTTATGCTTTTAAAAATGGTTATCAACAAATTTAAAAAGGCCATACTAACTAAGACAGGACAATAAGAAGGCTGAGTGCCAGCTGTATTCTCAGTGATAAAGGATCCATTTTCTAGACAGTCACCATTTGGATACCTACTCAATTTAAAGGTGTAATAGTGACTAGTTAGGAAAACATTTTAATACCAACAAAACTCTCATTTTTTTGTATTTTTTCCCTTTTTTTTTCTACAAGGCTTCTACAGGGCTTTCTTGGAGACATTTCTTTTCTACAATGCTACTGGGAGACAATCTGCCTTTCTGATGGCATTATATTTAACTCATGTTGATGTCAAATAAAAGTCACTGCTGTTGTGTGACACTTTGCATAAGCAAAAGGAAATCATGCTGAGTCCCGGATGTATTGCAAGTGAAATGACGTTCTTCTTATTGTAATTTTTTTCAGATATGTGATTTAAAATAAAAACATTGTCTTCTCCCCAGGCATTAAAAAACCTAAGGATCTAATGCAAATCTGTGGTTGATAAAATTATATTTGCTACCTTCTGAGTTACTATAATTACATTTACCCAATTATCCTGAAACTCTCATTCAGTCATTAGGTGTTGATTTGTTTATGAAGTCAGCAAGTGACAGCTGTTTGTATCTCATTAAGGCCTGTTCATATGTAAATGTCTCCCATAAAGCTGAAATTAATTTTCATCAGTGTTAGAAATGCACAGTTTGTGTACAATAAAATTTCAGAGAGCAGGTGCCTACATTTCACTTCTCCCTCAGAACTTGCTCTGTAATAGCAGATTTTCCGATGTTCCAAGTCTCAGCTAATGTAGGAGCCCTGTGAACTCATGCTTGTTGGCTTCAGAGCAGTCACAGATGTGTGTGTTGGTGTAAAAATACCAGCACACTCACAAAGTTTTACAGCAGAAGTAGGGTAGTAATGTGCATTTTTCAGCCCTTGTCCAGTGTGTCTGAGCTCACAAGCTGTGGCCCTCATCCTCCTTGTGCTGAGCTGATCCTGGCTGCTTTGCCCGGCCATTGCTCATTTTTGCTCTTGGATGCTTGTGGCCATTGGGAGCAGATGAAGGGAGGAGAGGAAGAGAAGTTTGACTTCTGTGGGAGAACAGCCAAGCTGAGCACTACAGAGTGGATCTGCCCCAGGTCCCCTGAAACAGGTGCTCGGGACAGCCAGGGCAGTGGAGCAACACAGCACAATGCCTACGCCTAGCAAACCCGACCTCAGTAACTCAGCTACTATTTCATTATTACTTTTCTCTACTCATAGATTTAAGTTGGAATTATTTGCTTCTGTCACCTCATATGCTGGGGAAAATTACAAGATCCTAAAAGAAAAAAGGGGCCACAACACTGGTATTAACATCAACTCTACTGTGTATAATAATGACTTCTAGTAGAATATGTATCTTACAAATTTAAAAATATCACCCTACTTGGGAATGCATCCTGCAAAAATTCTAGACACTTTTTGAACTAAGTCCCTATGTGAGTCACACATTTTATAGCCGATAGCACTCAACAGCCTGTAAGACTTAGTACATGATAATCTAACTCCTAATCAGTTATTCACGGATTTAATTGTGTCATTTGGTAGTATCTGACCTGATATGCTTAAGCACTTTATTTTTGTCCCTGATGTTTTGTATGGAATATTGGCTCCACAGTAGGAGCGTACAAGTGCTTGTACAATGAGCCTTGGAGGACACATCGCTGTTGGGTGGTTGGGAGAAAAAAGCTGGTTTTAGGTCATAGAGAGCACCTATATAATGACAAAGTAACTTGGGACAATATTCCTTCCAAGTGCTGTGATGCATTCGGATTGAACATAAGCAAGGTGTAATTCCAATTGGAGTTGCTTAATTCTCAACTGAAGGAAACAGTGAAGATCAGCAAGATTTAGGACAGCCTCTTATTTTTATGTTATAGGAAAGCCATTAGAATAAATAACGGAAGAAATTACCTAGTTAAAAATGCTAAGGCAGGCAAAATAAGTTTGGTTACGATCAAGTGAATAGGATTTTCTTTTCCTTTTTTTTTTTTTTTAATAAAAGAGATTGTTATTCTTGAAGATATGCTATAAAAACAAACAAGAGGTAAAAAATCCCAGAAATGAATTAACATTAATACATGGCTTTTGTCTGCACATGTAAACACAAGGGAACTTGCAAAATAAAAATGAACAATCCACGCAAAACCTTCTCTAATAAGCAGTTTACAGAAAAATGCCCCTATTTTCCAAAAGATCGAAGATTTATTGAAAGAGTGGTGATATGTCTTAAATGTATCCAAACAGTTTTGGTTGATTTCAGTAAGATTTCACTCTCAATACATGAGAAAAGCATTTTAAGCAAAAAACACCTACAATTCAGCCCCAATATTGCTCATTCATTGCACCTCCCTCAATACATCTACAGAGATCTTGGTCTTTGTGATAGCAAAATAAGAGCAGTGCACCCAAAATAAAACAAGATTAAGAGAAGAAATTGCTTACCAAGTCTTCTGTGGTAAAAGGACCGTGATTCTCCTCCACTGAATAAATTCACTGGAGTGATAAATACTTGCTGATGTAAACTCCTGACAGCTTGGCATACTTGGAAGACATTCCTAGAAGCAAAACATTTCAAAAACAGATTTAATGTTGAGGCAGAATTAGAAGTGAGAGTTGAACATTCACTGAATCAGGACCTTGTGTGGGTTCACATGTCAAAGCACAAGACCAAGAAGCAGAAGAATTATGGGATGAAACTGACCATCTTCCCAGAATACTAATATTACAGTTTCACATAGACGATCAGCACCCAAAACTTTGTGCTTTGGTTTTAATGGAAATACTAGTTAAGCACTGGAATGTTGTTACCAACCTGTAGATCACTTCTCTAGCTACATATTTTTATAGTCCGTTCTGTCACTCCTGCCATAGCACAACAGCTTTCTGACCATTAACACTTTTCCAAACATTTTTTCTTTCCAGTGCCTTCCTCGTGCCCATGTGGCATGTCCAATACAAATGGGATCTTTGGGACCGCCACTTATGTATGTTCTCTGAATGGTATGAAACTAATAGTAAAACAAGGACATGCCACAGTAGTTAAAGCAATTTAGAATACTTATATAGTTAAATATAAAGACTGAAGAATATATTATTATTTTACAGAGAAAGTTATTGTTCAAAAATCTTAGCATATGAAATAGAAGATCTGAGATCTGATAGCTTATTCTTCTTTTTTTTTTCCTTTTTTTTTCCCTCCAGTAGGCTTTCTAAAGGCTTAGTTTCCTTTCCAGCAATTTTCAAACATTTCTGTTTGATTCATCTCCCATAAAAGATCTTATAAAACAGGATCTGATTAGTGAGTGTGAAGCAAATAAAACTTTCAAACATTTTAATTAATTAGTGTTCTGTATTTTGGCCGGATTACTTCCTTGAAGAATACTACAAATAGCGAACTCTATTAGTCTTTTATCATGGCAACTTGGGTGGTGAGAGAAAAATGATTCAACTGCAAGCTGTTTCTGAGCTGAGCTCCACTGGGAAAGGAAAACAGTGCTAAAATCTAAAGGAAAGTGGTCTTTCATTAATGACAAGGACAAACTCCAAACACCTTCCAGTAGGAGCTATTTTTGACACCACGATGATTCCTACTAATTATAAAGACATGAAAATCATTTAAAACATGGTATTCATAATTTCCTTCTGTTTAAGCAATTACCTTGTGATGTAATCCTGAAAATCTCAGTTTCTACCCTTTCTCTATTGCTCCCAACAAGGTAAACATGGCAAAACAACTCGGTAGAACATAACATGAAACAGGAAAGGCTTTTGTAGCTCATAAAAGACGTTGGACTGAAGCCCTGGGTGTTGAAATGCCTCTATGTGTCCATAGAGCCTGCACTGAAAAGGCCCGGGGACACAGGAGCTGACGGGTATGTTTGTTAGTTCCCTCTCTGCCAGCTAAAACGGCAAACAGGCAAATCATACAAACAAGTGCAAATCGTGAGCGTGTTTGTGCTAAGATGAGGCTGAGAGAACTCGCAGAGGAAGAACTAGGGGAACTAGCAGAGAAGGGTGCGATTGGCACCTCGACCAGGGACCGTTCAGCACAGTCGGTCGGTCTTGGTCGTTCCTGCCCTGGACGGATTTGAGGCAGTGGCGGGAGAGGAAAGGCTCTGCATCACAATCCCCCAAAGGACTGCGACTGGCATTTACGAAACAACTGCGCACACAGACAAAAAGAATTTCTATCCATTTAAATTCCAGGAAACTGTACATGTGTTTTACTTTGGAAACAAAGCAATAGCACAGGAAAGATCTTGGCTGTTATTTGGTAGCTTTGTCTAGTGCTCCAAATCGTTTCTCAGGCTTGGGCCATTCCTGTCACAATTCTGTGCTGCAGATGCAAGCATTTACTTCCAAATATTATGGAGAACAATTTAAACATTATCTGTTATATCAAATAGCTTCAACCAAGAATTTCTGCATAGAATGGGAAGCGAGGAAAAGATCCTCCAGGATCCAAAGCCACAAGTATATTTTAGGTTAGCTTTATATATGCAGAATTTAATAGAAGACAACAGTCCTGGCTGGCCTCACCTCCTGAACAAGATGCCAAGTCAGGCCGTGGTTGGTGGAGTACTCCAGTTTCACCTGGTTGTCCATGTGAGGGGTAAACTTCTGGCCGCAGCCCATCACCAAGTTGAACTGTATCATATACGAAGCTCCAATTTGCATAGACTGGGTTTCCACATAACGCATGCTGGAAGCTAGTTTAGAATCGCCTGTGAAACTGAGACATGTAAGGAAAGAATCAAAATCCATATCCAAAATAATACAGAGGGCAACATTATGAATGATTATGTGTTAAATATGATGTTGCCTCTTTTTTTGTTCTGCAGACTAGCACGCAGCGTGAGATGACGCCTAGGACCTCCTTTCCACTGGTAGTACCAGGAAGGCATTTATGTATCCTAGAGTAGAAAATACTGAATTATGATGTTACTTATTAACGCTCTTTGTATTAAAAATGAAGTTAAGTCAGCAAAGGGTAATGTACAAAAAAAAATAAAGTTATTTCCCCAGGGATGTTAATTCCTTAAAGTCACATTATAAGAGCTATAATTTCATTCACACGCTGAACAGCAAAAATGGTAAAAGGAGTTTAGTTAAAATACTCTAATTACATAGCCCTCATTCCATTGATTTTCGATGGATTCCATGTGCAATGTATTCACTGACTTTTGACTGTGCATTTCAGAATTCATACCTCTCCTCAACTTTCTTTATGTACTGTGTCATAACTTTAAAGGAACTCCTGATTAAAGAAGACACGCAAGGTGTACTGATATAGGAGTTATAGCAGATTATCTAGCATATCAGACAAGATAATTCTGTCAGTAGTGATTCTTGCAAACACCAAGCATCATATAGGATACAAGGTACTCACTTATCAGTGATCAGAATTGTTTCAGTTTAAGTGAAATTACTCTTTTTTTAAATTTGCATTATTAAAAAGTCAAATGTAAGAGAGGTTTCAACCCCAGCATTGGGTCCTTCTAAATGGAATGATTTTAGGATAGTTCAGGTTAAGCGAAAACCTTCCTTAGTGAACACACTTTGTAGTGCCTTCAAAAGAAACTTAGTCCTTTCAGCTTGAACATTTTACAAGACTATATCCTTAAGCGTAAACAATGTAGGATAAGGATTCCGTCTTTTTAAAGAAAATCCCTACAAATCATCATGCAACTCTAAAGGGCTGTACTTAAGTAACAACAGTGATAAACATAACAATCTAATCAAGGTTGTTCTTATGGTTGAGTAAATTACAACTTAGCAGCTTAATTGAGAAATTCCTAATGTATCAAAATGGACAGTAAAACATATTAATTTCTACCCCAGTAAAACTCAAGGTCACAAAGAAATCAATGTAAAGCCCAAGGTTCAAGAGTTACTTCGCACCCTGTTCTAATGCGAGTTCACTGACCCACACCGTTGTCTATAGTTTCCTCTCCCAGAGAGCAATTATGCCTTAAATGTCGGCATTGTACCTTAAAGCTTTAGAAGAAATTACTGAAAGTTGACATGAGTTCTGTAATTATCAAATTTGCAGTTATTTGGAACAAGTTTAAGCTTCAGGCTCCTTTCCACTCTTTGACCTTGCTTTTCTGTGGCTACATTTCCCAAAGCAAGATCCGTCTCATGGTGTCATGTGAAACTGCCTCCTTGATCTATGTAGATCAATATCTACTAACTGATTGCGACCGTTCTCCACACCTTCCTTGCTGGAGCGCTGTTGAGGAAGACGGGCCCAGAAAGCTGTGAGCCGCCCTCTTGAGACACGGCAACTCAACTGTTTTTTTTTGTACCCAGTCTCTGTCGTTAGGTTTTTTCTTCTCAACAGAATGGATTATTTTCAATCGAGCAGGGGATATCAGTCCAGCTGACAGCCTGCGGCTGGTGGTGCATTTTTAGATGCATCTAAAACGCATCTCAGAAGAATTTGTTTCAATAATGTCCAAATTTCATTTTCTTACGCTTTATCTTCATCTTAACTTTATCTCATGCTTTTCAAAATGACAAATATCAACAATTTAAAAACTAAAGCTGATTTGGGCCAACATGGTTTTAATTTCTATGATACAGCTTGAAAATAGATGGCTGAAGTGGGAAATCAAAGTTTTAGAGAAGCTATCTTGGGAAATCTGTCAGTACATCCATGCCCTTCAGTTATGCAGCAAAAGTTGCGTATATTAATGATTTGAATGACTTGGCATTGCAGACAGCAAACTGATGACAACAAATCAGAGCTATTGATGTTCAGCTGAGCAGAATAAGGAAGTTGAAACTAAATAGTTACACTAAATAGATAAACAGATAGACAACTTAGACAACAGATAGACAATAGATAAATAGATAGACAACTTAGAGGTTGTCTTCTCCAAAAACATGAGGGTGCACACCTAATAAAAGTGAAGGTTTGGTAGTCAGCCTAGCTGCGAAGAATTAAATTTTTCATGTTGCCTCTGTTTCTAAAAAAAAAAAAAAAAATCCCTCCATTAATAATCAAAAAATAATCTTACACTCTGTTCTTTTTTTTTCCTGGTGGGAGACAAACAATGATTAAAAACATTTTTAAGTTTAGTATTCATTTTAATGCAAAAATGTAATACAAAAAAGTGGCTACAAAAATGTAGCCACTAGATACTGTTCAAAGTATATTAAGGAAGCAGTATTTTAAAATCCAAAAAGTTCTTTAAAGTGAATGTTAAGAAAAGGTGAAAAAGGAAGTTATTGAGGAGATGAAGAGGACACTCTGTGATGTTCTATAGGAAGCAGGGGAGGAAATGACATTATGGGCTCACAAAGTCCTTTATCATGCACAGATGGCCTCCAGCTGAACAGCAGCAGCATTAAAGGTGTGTGCTCCACCTCGCCTGCCACTTCTTCGGTCACCAGCTTTCCTGTGGATAGGGATAGGCTTTCATGCTCAACTACCTAATATTTTCTTCCTTTGTTCTAAGAAACACACAGCTGAAATACATAGCCACGTGCTGCAGAAGGCAGACCCGTGTTCTCAAATAAATAACTAAAAAAAAAAAAATCTTCAGAAATGGGAGTGCAGAGGCTGCGCTGCTGTATAAATATTTAGTTGTGAGCGGCTGCCTAGCGGGTGTATAATGAGAGCTGGGGATGTGCGGAGCACAAAACCCACGAGTGCCCCCAGAACAACCGCGCTACCTCCGAGCACTGCCCGCTAATTGGGACTTCTGGGAATGATATCACAGCGGATGGCAGCCAATCGTCGCTTCCCTAAACTGCTGGGGGATTCCCACACTCACTGCATTTTCAAGGCCAGTTCTTTCAGGAATACTGAAAAGCCACAAGGATACAACCCATTCTCTAAAGCTGCACTGAATATTGACATGACAGGCAGAGTCCAAACATTCACACTGGCCTCAGCTCTGCTTTCATCAAGCGCAGAAGCTTTTGTCTTTCCACATCCCATCATACCTTTTACATTAGGTAATTCCTAATTGCAATGCTATATTTTAATTATATTGTTACCTGAAAGAAGCATTCTGGATGTGGTGGTATAATAATTAAACTAAAAGACAAAATATTGTATAAACATGAGCAAAATATCAAGCTGATGTAGTGCAACTGTATTATATTCCTCCATACTGGTAGTTCATTATGAGCCAGGTTACAATTCTCCTCCAGGCTGCTCCAGGGACAACAGGACACTGTCCTGTCTATTTTAGT
This sequence comes from Tinamus guttatus, assembly GCF_059628265.1. Classification (NCBI taxonomy): domain Eukaryota; kingdom Metazoa; phylum Chordata; class Aves; order Tinamiformes; family Tinamidae; genus Tinamus; species Tinamus guttatus. Next base: position 1,466,342 of record NW_028289023.1, read on the forward strand.
GAGTTAAATCATAATGCCATAAGCTGACGGAAGAGAGTTTGTTCATATAATGTTATTTTATTTGAATCCAAATGTCTGTTGTTTATTCAGGAAAAAAAAATAAAACACTTTGATATCTTTGTCAGTAGTTAAATGAATTTCAGCAATTGGCTGTACATATTCTGAAATACTCCAAACACTTTTGGGTCAAAACCTTGCTTATATATGAGCATCCTGGAGAAAGTACATAATAATATACATCATAAAAGACTTAAGAGTGTGTTCTGGAGTCCTTTCAGTGGATTGAATACACTTGTTGTAATCAGGTACTAAGAACCAATGTCAATCCAAATGTTGATGATTGCAATCAAATCAAATGACTGTTTCATGATAAAACAGTTTCAAAAGCAACTTTGCTAAAAGTCTGTGTATTTCAACCAAAACACTTTTTTTCTAAGTGACACCAGGTATTGAAAAGAACAGCTTCCCTCTCAACAAATATAAAAAGTCATTTTCCAAATTTAAGAGATATCCTTTAGGTTTACAGATTCTGGAGCAGAAATGAAAGCCTAATAGACAATTAAAGGCAAGCTGGTGAAAATGGGCCTTGAGATGACACACTGTAAAATGATTTATAGGATATTTACTCTAGTTCTACTAATGAAAAAGCAGTTGTCAGAGTTTTCTCAAGAGGATGGTTTCGGTGCTACTGCAAACTCTGCTCATAGAAAGTCACGAGTTAGAAAATGAGAACCAAATGCACTCACAGCTGGGAAAAGCCAACAATAATTAAACTACCAGCCATTTGTACAGACTTAGTATAAGTTTAAAAATTTCCCTTGAGAGGAACAAGGTCAGTGAAGGATAGAGTTCATATCTTCCAGTGATGATGAAAAATACTGATACTTAAAAGCAGGGAAGTATTGCAAAGGCTTTATTTCTTTACTTGATGCATGGGAAGTTTAACATTTTCACTCTGACAGAACACTATCAACCCTAGATTGTATGTGGGGTAGAGAATTTAGCTTAGCATTTATTGTTAGAGTTGCAGGAGGAAAAAGTACAGGAACTTCTGCTCTCATAAATAACCTGCCCTCCCCCCCATCATGATAAACTGGTCTCACAAGAACAGAGGGAAAACAATGTCATTAAAGGCCTTTCATTCCAACTCTTTGATTAAGAAAATGCAAACAGTTTGAGCCCTAACACGTTGTTTCATTTTAATGAGCAGCGAGTACCTTTCTTGTCCTTATTAAAGTGGTTAATGGTGCTTCTCCTGCCTCATTATCACCGTAAGAACACACTCAGAGCTGTTCCTACTGCTAAGCCAACTCCTTTTAGTTTGAGGGATGATCAGAAAGCCAAATTACCTTGCTCAGACATCCTTGTTAATAAAACTCCTATGGTATTTTTCTGGATGCCCATAGGGATATTACAATTACTTGTATTTTCTTAAGGTTTCTTATAATTACTGCGATTGTACTTTCTCCAAATGAATGTAAAAATGCTAATTAAACCCATAGTAGGTTTAAGTGTTGATCAGAGTAGGATGAAACTATGTTATCTGGATTTAATCAAAGCACAGAAATTAAACTGAAGTTACATTGTATTAAATTCAAATGTTACATTTGTGTACTACAAAATTTAATTTTTATGAAATAGTCTGACAATTTACTACAAGAGCTCCTTTCTGCACAATCATAACATGATTTTCTTTTTCATTGTTTTTCTTTCTTGTTGCCTTTAGAGGAACATGCTTATTGTTTTAGAGCAAGTGACATTTTCTTGCTTTCTGTTTCTAAATACACTGCACATTTTGGGCATAACTGTGATGCATGTGATAATATTGATCACAGCATAAATGATTAAGTGGACGGGAATACCAGGCAAAGTAACTGCAAATGGCTGCTAACAGTATTCTGATAACATTCTGCTGCCTTTTCTATTTTGAAGTGTAATATAATGTCCACACAAACAGATATGAACATGACTTATAAAATATTCAGAGTCTATGTTTTACACATTATTTCATAGCCTATATTCCTCTGTTAATTTAACTGGATTTTAAACTATACTTATGGAAATTTTCCATGTTATTTATACTGGTTTCTCTTTAAATATCTTGTGAGGGAGGAAATGCTACTTTCACAGTTCCCATTAAACATAAATCTCTGTGCAATGAGATGTAAGAATTTACTCTTAATTCCAATTAGATTAGTGACTGTATTTTTGTTCATAGTATGCAGATGAGACACAATTACTCTGAGTAGCTACCAGAAAGACTCATTTTCAGAAATCGCTTAGTTCTTAGCGGGGTGAACAGACAAAGAAAACAAAGTGGAATGTAAATGAATAAGTGTTCTCACCAAAGGGTCCAGTCATGACCACAGTAAGGCTGAACATTTCCCAAGTAGAATCCCAGGGACTGCGTGACTTCAACTAGGTTGGTGAAGTCCAGGCTAATGCTATTGAAGAGCACAGAGGTCATGATGATTTCGTCGATAGCCCACACATCCTCGCCCTGAGAAGAATGATACGGTTGCCACCATCTGAACTGAATGCCAAACTGTCTTGCATCTTCAGGCAGCTCCACTGAAATGATTCTGAAAAACAAAACAAAATTATTATTCCAAGTTTTGCTGTATGTAATGGGTAGGACTGAAGAAGGATGTATTTTAGACTTCTTTCTTTTCCTATTGATTCTGAAAATTCAGCCTACAAATATCCTAGCTTCTGCTGGCAACAGGGACAAGGGGAATCATTGCAGTTCCCTTGGTAGATAATGCTCTTATTGAAACCCAGCCACACACAAAAGCCACAGAAGAAGACTTCCCACTGATACACTACATTTTTCTCCTAAGGATCTCAGCAGATTTTGAAGTTGTTCCCCCTTGCCAGAATAAATCTGAATACCCTCCAGCTGAGACCCAGCACAATCCAGTGGCTTCAACTGGCAAATTACACTGATTTACAAGTTGCAGCTCCACTTCCTTAGACTATGTGGGTTTTATCCTGATCTGAGAAGATACAAATTATTTATATCTGTGCTTGATTCAACCAGCACCTACATCTTGCCTGTGCATCTCTGGTCCTAGAAGAATCAATCCTCCTAAATTGCCCTGTTAGGGCAGGAAAGGTTCATGTCATCAGTTAGTGCAAATATGTTTGGTCTTTATGGAGCACGCGCTTCTTCTGTGGTTGCTCAGAGAAGATACTGTAGGTTAGTCCCAGGAGCTTGTACTGGTGTGCAGGTCAGCAGATTTGTCATGGCAGTTATGTCAACAAACTTGTAATTGACAAACTTAAAATAAAATTAAGAGCAATATCTAATTTCCAGGAGCAATTATTGTACCCAGCAGCAGGGAGCACGCATTAATTGCCATAGCAGTGACACTTTCTTGAAAGCTCCATAAATCACCAGTACTGTGGTGTCCCATGCAAGGCACCTTTTGCTCTTTCATTAGTGTGACACCGAAGAAGGCTGGTCTCCCCGTTTCCTGTTCTGCCAGGAATGCTGTAGGCAACGTATGACTTTTGCAGAAACTTGTGTGAGGCAATGCTCTTTTCTGGTCCTGAGCACACTTCCCCTTTAGCGGCTAACTCCAATGCCTGCATTTTCCCTTTAACTCTTACCTCTGTCCTAAGCTCATCCACACAGAGACTTAGCCTCACTGACAATAACTTTCAGAAAATCCTAAGTCATGACATATACCACTGATAGGTGGAGAGATTGTTAAAAAAAAAGTGTCTCATCCCAGGGGACCAAGCAAACACAATTTAAAAACTCCAGTGTAAACCCCAGTGTTTGGCAAATATGGTAGCATGCAGAAGTGGCTCCAGCTCCAGTTAAACAGCTTCTGTCTGACTTTGATATGCTGGAGATAGATGAAGAGGGAGGGAGATTCTTGCTAATGACTTTTCTGCTGCAGAGAAGAAAAGTGTTCTTACTAACATTACCAGCTACCATTAGATTTCTCAAAAACCAGCTGGGAGACCTTTGCTCTGATCTCATTCTTTCAAGCTATGCGCATACCTAATATTGAAAAGCCACCGCTGTTCTGCTCAGAAGAAAAATGCAGCTGTCAAATGTTAGCAGATTAAATGCACCTTTTCAGCAGAACATTAAATGTGTGATTATTTTTTGTGTGACTGAAGATTAATTAAATTTCTGGATACAGATTGATTGCCCAACTTTATATCAGTCCATCTATGTTTCCAAAAATGTTTATATTTGTAGACAACATAATATAAAAAGGTGAAGCTTTCTTCATGTTCTTCAGTATAATTATTCCCAGTATTATATTATCTTCAGATTTGTATATCTGTCATTTCTATGTCTACACAGAGCAGACTGCACATAACCCATGGCAAAATCTTTCTAACCTGGGTATGCTGTGCTTACCTCTTTGCCCCGTCAGCCCCGTCAGAACAACAGAAACTGTGTCTCATAACAAATTTCAAAAAGTAAAAGTCTCTACCATCAATATAATTTACTACATTAATATCTACAACTTCATTAAAATCAGTCACCAGAATGTGTATTTTCCTTTTTGTTATAAAAAATTAATAGTGCTATATATTAAAAACCTTTAGGGAAATAAAATTCCTACAGCTGTAATCTTGAATCTAAGAATTAGAAACAGGACAATATAAAATATATATGTGAATATAATAAAGGATGTGAAAGGAAATTTTGAAGAAGTTTTATGAACATTTCAGGTCATAGGATATTTCTTATGGATACATTTAAAACTTTAGAAATTAAAGCTCATATGCAGTGCGCTTCACCAGATACAGTCATTCCACTCAGATTGTTGAGTGTGTCTTACTGCTTCTAAGAAATTTATTAGCTGTTACAACTGTTATGATCTCTTTTTTTTTCCACCAGAGTATTCTTAATCATCTTTTGTACTATTGAGATACTAACAAGAGGAGGAAAGCTAAATTTTTTTTTTTTTTGGTACAGGCTGATCTGAGCCTGGGAAATGTAAATCAAGAGCAGTTATACGTAGCTGGAGTGAAAGGCACAGCTAGCTGAGGCCCCATGTCTCAGGTTTGCTTGTGCCTTGTCCTTATTGGAGTGGAGAGAAACAGAAGAGGATGCAGAGCAGGAACTGGTGCAAGGCCGCCCTAGGCAGGAGCTGGCTCACTGCGAGGGACCCGCAAAGCCACTCTTAGCTTTGCCCCTCACATAGAGGCCCTCCTTGCACCAGGATTTACTGGCTCACTTGAGGGACCTCACGAAGATTCACCCTGCTCCCCGATGTGAGTGAGATCCCCTGAGCCAGGCAGGACTGCCCTGGGCTTGCAGCACTCACACGCTCACGGAGACTCCTGATTCTGCCTGAGCAATCCAGGTTGGTAGAATGGCTTCACAAATGCAACAATAACTGCATTCTTCTCTAGCTAGGTTAAATATGTCCCTCGCTACACGGGGGCCATATGCAGGTGCCGCCAAGCAAGATGAACTCTTTGTTTGGCTTCTTGGGAAGATTTGCAAAATTCCCTAGGACCAGACACATTGGCAGGTCCTCCCAGATCACTGCGTCCAATGCACACTTCCAGGCACAGAGTCACGTAATCCCTTTCATAAACACAGCGGGAGCAACGTCCCTGCAGACTGAGGGAAGCCCTCATGGTCAGACTTCATTCTGCTGTGCCTGCACACCCTGTATCCCAGGGGATGCTGCAGTAAAGGTATCTTTGGCTTAAAAGCTGCAAATAATTTATGTTAATTTTTCACTACAAGTAGCTGCTTCCCTGGGAAGAGTCCCACAAGCACCTTTCTTCCCTCCCATCCCGCGCCGCCTCTGCTTGTTCTGCCATGTCTCCCGAGAGCTGGACCTCATTAAATCCACGGATTCACTGCTATAGAAGCAGGCAAAAGAGTAAGCGATATCTCCTGCATGCAGTCTTCACCCTGCTCACTCCTGCGCCAGGCGCCCACGTTTGGGCACAGATATTTCAGTGCGCATGTGCTTACTCTCAGTGTTGCCGTGACTGCTACGCCCAGGACTAACTGCGTGTACATAATGCTCTTCATCACTCCTCGCTCTGCATGCACATACCTTGGCTCGTGGTAGTTCAGATAGGAATAGTGCTCCAGCAGTTTCCAGGTAATGCCGTTGTCGTATGAATAGTGCAGCAACACTCCTTCGCCCGGCTGATCGGGGGCTTTGCATGTGCTCAGTACAGATTTGCTTCCCAGGCGAAGTGTGAACTGGAGGAACCTGGATCAGAATTACATAAATACTCGTTGGGTACCATTTACACAGTGATTTTTTTGTTTGTTTGTTTTTTCAAATAACCAGGTTGCTTTCTGATCGACTCAATCTAGACAAATTTTGATAAATATCAGTTACGGGTTTTTGTATGTGCAATTTGTTTTTACTGTCAAGTAATGCGGTGTGGCGCATATTTTTTAAAAATGCCAATTTTACAGCATTTAATTATTTATTAGGCTCTGAAGGGGAGGCAGAGGTAGTGAATGGATCTAATCAGCTGCCACAAGCCGTCAAATAAACACAACCTTATAAATAATTAATTAGCACTTGGCTTTGACGCTCAGGTTTGAGATTAACATTTCATATTTTCCAACCTGGCTGTACAATAAGTTGCCCCCAGTCTACTTTAGGCTCTGTTGTTTACAAAGCAGGGAAGAAAGGAAAGGCTGTATAGGTGTTAAACCACAGCTAAAAAAGAAATTGTTTTTTTTTTTTTTTAAAGAACCCTTTTGTTCCTGCTAAAATGTTTGGCTTAATAGTACAAAAGTTCGTAGCCCGAAGGGCAGAGATTTCTATCATCAGAGCAATTTCCCTATTTCTTTGTATCCTATTGCAACTCTCTTCTCCTCACCTGGACTGGGAGCTGTCAAGAAAAGATGTGACCAGCTGACGCCTTCCGTCCTTGTTAAAAACCAAGGCCTTGCCACTAGCGAGGACCCCGCAGCCAAAGCTGACCTCGGCGCCGCGGATGGAGTAAAAGTTGTGGTAGGAGGAGAGGCGGGAGCTGGTGAAGCTCTCTGATATGAACGTGGGGAAGGTCTGCGAGGCCGTCTCACAGGCAGGCCCTGAGAAGCCGGGATCACACCTGCAGGCAAAGGGAATTAAAGCACCGTGTAGGTAATGCCAGGTTTCCGTTTCACCTGTCTGCTCCTGTGGCTCGTTCGCAACCTAAAAAAGCATGATCTGAAGATACCTATCAAGTCCTTCTCAAATCTAAGGACCAAGAACATCTTTAAACTATAGTTATGTATTCTATAGCTCATATCTTTCTTTTGCTCCTAGTGTGCCTTTTCAATTAAAAAAAAATCATGTTTGTGCATTAAAAAGAAACGATATCCACATATGACATACCACATTGGAAAAATTGTATTTGTTTTTGGTACAAAAATATCATTGTTGTAGTTTAGAGTTGTTCATATGTGAAGTGATTAATCTGCTTTTGTATGTCAGAGGTGACCACAGGGAACTGTGTAATAGGACAGAATGTGCAGTGGCTCAGACTCCCTTTAACATCTAGAATTAGTTATGCCACAGTTTTGAAAGTGCTTTCTGATTTTTCAATCAGTACCTTTACTTTTTAGCTGGAACACTTTTAACAAGCCTGACTCAAACCCCGAGATGGATGGCCTGCACTTTTGGTCTGTTAGGCTATGGGATACTAGAACTTTGAAAGTAGAAGTTATTTCAGCAATTTAGTATAAAAGTGATATATCTCCAAATTACTCATAAAAGGAGTATAAACATGTGTAACTGTTATTTCAATGTACTATGTAACACATCTTCAGGTCAACTGGAAGTCAGATTCTCTCCCAAAAGAAAACTAAAAATTTGCTGCTGATTAGAAAGACCGAACTTTCTCACTTTTCCCTCGGGTGAGTTTTAGGCACTCTGGGAGCTATGTTACTTTTATAATTAATCATCTGAAAAGCAAGGGCTGACATGAAAATCACTTCAACTCTCAGATCATCAAGTGACCTATATGGCAGAAACTACAAAATTATAACTCTTACTTGCAGCCATTTCTTGTACACTGTCCTCGCCCTGAGCAGAATTTGAGGCAAGATGGACCAATATAAACTGCAAAGAAAAGAAATTAATTGAACAAGTGTTTATGTTATGTGACAAACAGAATATAACCAATACAAGAAAGTACATGGACCTGATCAGGTAGGTACTGCATTTATCTTAATCCTACTTGATGGCATAAATCTACAAAGAGATGAAATGTATTTACTTGTGTCTTTATGAAGAATCTTTTGCTCTGTGTCAAAGATAGCCAGGGATAATTCATTATTCAATAGGTAATGTCTACTGGGGGCTTGAGGCACTGGTGATGTTTTAGTTAATGTACCTGATGTTCTCTTCTAATATTGTGAATGAGAAGATTGGATGAGGTGCTTCATCCTGGCCATCTTCTTGCTTTCCTTTTTCTTGCTCAAGGGATATAGTCACATTCCAATTATATGTTCCCGACATAGGCATATTGCAACTGTATGTTTTTGTGTCACCATAACTAACTTCACTGGATTTACTGAAATCAGAATCCGCTCTGATCCATCTTGATGAAACATTAAACATCATGGACTTTCATTTAGTCTTTCAAATGAAATAAAAATCCAAATCATAGGCACTGAAAAATACTCAATTATTGTTTTACTGCTTTATTTCATCTTCCTCTAAGGATTCCTAATCCTTGTAGATACTTTGGGATAAACATTAAGGTGAGCAATAAGGTAAGATTAACAAGCCTCAGCATAGTCTGCATCTCACTGCACTATCACAAAGGCAGGCATTTATCTTGCCGTCAGAACTGGGCTTTCTTGTAGACTTGATGCTAAGAAACCAACAGCATCATTTAGACCTCGGTCTGGTCCAAGGCAGTAACTTGTGGACAATGTTCCTCTAACCATTTCTTGATAAACCTAATTTCATCATGGATAGTGTCCCCCTTTCAGCTCAAGAATACCTATTATTTGGAGTTACCCACTTGTGCTGTGCCTTTTGAATTGTCATCCAAATAGCCACCAATTTGAGACCATATAGAACCATCTGCACTTATACCTGTTTTATAGTACTGCCCATCATAACAGGACTCCTGTGTGGCGGCCCTCCAACCTCCTACTAGTTACTCCCTGTACCTAAATCCCCATCAGACTTCATGGGCTCTCTAGATTTTCGCACTTTTCAGAGTGCAAAAAATCTGTTCCGTCTGCTTGAGTTATTTGCCTGTGCTGAGGTCTCTTTGAGGGGGTGGAGGAGTAGAAGGGTTAACTATGTAATGATGTTACTCACAATGAGAAAGCCTCATGGAGGCTGGCAGTTTTCCAGTGTTTCAGAAAGATGGCTGGATTCCAGATTTCACGTAAAACTTAGTTCATATTAGAAAACAGTTCTGAAGCTGTAAGTCTGAGTGCCATGTCCTTGAAATTCTTCTCTCTTGAAGAATTTGAGTGGTTTGTTGATATTTGTTAATCTTTTCCCATTACTGTAAACCTTCAATTCTACTACTAGAGGCAGGCAAGACCTCAGAAACTCTGGCAACTTTAAGAGCTGATTTCGGTATCATAGAAGCCATCCTATGACTCAAATAATACATTTTAGATCAGGCAGATGGCTGGTAAAACTGCCTCTGAGATAGTGTGCCGTGCTGGTGAGCCCGCAGTATCCCTTGACAGAACTGCATTTACTCTTTCACTATGAAATCAGAGTACTTTATTTTATAAGGAAAGGCAGCACAGATATAGGAATTCTGTGTTAATTTTTAAAATCAAGATATTTTGTTCTGTTGCAATAAAACTGGTGTGTTGGACTAATTTTATTCCCTTCTTGTTTCTGTGAACTTCTCTGGCAGTTATACTCTGCATTTAATTAGGTTTCCACTCACCATTGTGGATCATAGACATCAGTGTCCTGATACCTTCTTGTGTAGATATACACATATTTTTCTTTCATTTTACTTTCTTTTAGATCTCTATCATCATCTCTAAAGACAAGGATTAATACTACATCCAGAATGTCCAGATGATACTACCTCCCATTAAGGTGAGTAAGGGAGTAATTTTCATTACTTTTTGTAAAAAAACTTTCATGTGGGGCATTACATTATCTTGGCAGTTTCAAAGATTTTCTTTCAAAAACTAGGAATTAATCTATTAAGAAAAAAAAAAGTGAAATCTATTTGCCAATTCCAGGTTTCACATCAAATCCTATTAGGAACCTCCATGAAATTTCCTAGGTAATTTCAGGTCACTATACATCTTTATATTACATATTTAACTCACACATTTAGCAAAACAAATTCTAGACATAGTTTACTTTTAGCTCCAAAACATGTAAGACCAATTAGAAAGCTAGAAATTTTACACCTTCGCATATTTATGCTTATTTATATTTATATTTATTTATATTTATATTTATGCTTCGCATGCTTATTTCTGCATTTCATATAATGTATATCTTATATCTTGTTTTCCTAAAGTACATTTTGTGTTTTAAAATACTTCCTATCATGTCTGGCAAACAGTAAGTTTTACAGTCATATGAATCAAAATAAGCACCTCTCAGTTCTTTCATGTGCATTTAAAAATCAAGTAGGTGAAAAATAATTTCCTGGAACAAAAATAGTTCCCTGTCACCAGATGGTACTTTTCCTCTTAAGATATTGTAAACAATGTATAAGCACATGCCAGTATCTTGCGAACAGCAGTGCTTTGTGAAGGTCTTCCATGTCCTGAAGGGCTAGTATGTCCCAGATGCTGCAATGGTTACTTAGGCTAGAACAGCACGTGTCCTTAATAGCACACTGTAGTACCTATCTATGTAATTAGGACTAAGCAGTCAAGAAGAAATGTTATGTTAGGTCATTGCCACCAATATCTTTTACTGGAAAGCATTCAATTAAAAAAGAAAGTCAGTAATCTACATAAAAGATCGTCTTTTCAAATGGCAGAATTCCCCTCCAGTTCAAAATGTACTTGTTAGCAAGAGCATAGAAGAAGAAAAGCGATTGAGCAAACTGAAAATCTTGCTACCTGTGATTCTGGAAAGTATGCCTTTACTTGGAGCAGGGCATAAAAATTTACTCATTTCATGTATTACGACTATGATAAGAATACTAACTATTATCGATTGCCCACATATTTCCAAGGATTGGTCCTGTTTGTCTCCATCGAATCCTGGTGTCACTTGTTAATGCTGCATTGGGAAGGGGAACAGTTATTCGGCTCCACCTGAAATACATATAACACAAATTCTAATTCTAAGTCGTTAGACAACTGTATATTTTGCAAATGTGTTTACTCTGTGAGAAAGCTTTGTGAGAACTGTTAATTCTAAAATCTGCTCACATGAAAATTAAAAAATATGGCTCAATATTTTCATACAATAGGATATGAATGTTATTTACTACATTATAAATCCTAGTCTTTTTCTTTCTGTATGAATGCATGAAGCCATAAGCTATTTTCCTCCAGTGGCTCCTCCATCACAATGAATATCTTTGAAATTGCCTACTGAATTAAATCTTTTGGTATGACAAGCTCCACTGGGTGGGAACAGTTGGGAACGAGAAGGGGGCATAGAGGATTTGGCCCACTACCCCTCTGGGCTGTCATTCTCATATGCTGTACCTGCTACATGCACCAGGGTTAATGACTTCTGTGAAAACGACTCAGAAATGGGGGTTCACCAGATCATAGCAATATCCCCACAACACTTTCTTCTCGTGGTCATACTCATGGCATGGTACTCCTCTGAAGTGGCTATGGGAAGTGGGATACAGTGAGATGATGGGATTTGCTCTATGCAAGAACTTCTCATAAGTTCATTTTGCAGTCAGAACAGTACCACATACATTTAATAAAAGCAAGGACAACTCTAAGAATGCAATTATAATAACAGTCTCCATCTGCTGAAGTACAGAGACTTTCACTGTAACCCGAACATTGGAATTCCGAGCGAGTAAAGATGTCTGAGCATATAAACAGGGCTTTGACTGATGGTTTCTCTCAGAAGAAAACTTTTATGGTTTTGACAGGGTATAACTTTTCTTTTAATTACCAGTATGTTGTCCTCAGGGTTTTTTTGTAATTTATGTTTAGCGTCAGAAAAATAATATTATACCACAGAAGCAGCCTCATATATTTTAAACTTCATTACTGGGCAGCCAGAGAGATCAAAACACTCCTTTTCTGCTGTCCTTAGCTAGTCAAAAATGAAAAATTACAAGGGGGTGCCTGCTTTGCTGCTTTCTTGTGTCACCTATAATTCACTTCCTTTTCTAATCTTGCATCTCAGTTATTTTTGCAGACAATACTCTCACCCGCTGTAATTTTCAGAGGCGTAGACGGTGCTGTGAGGAAGATGAGGTCCAGCACATAGCTCAGGCAAACACTCTGTATGAAGCAAGGACCAAGAACGACCATGGTTGGTTGAAAATTCCAAGCTGACACTAATGAGGGAAAGAGACAAGGAGGGAAGGAGAGAAGGGAGGAAGGAAGGGAAAAAAAAAAGTGAATAAACTTGGCGTAAATATGAATACAGAAATACAAATATAAAGAAACTCCCAAATCTACTATTGCTGATAAGTGATATTGAAATATGGAAGAGTTTTGAATATTTTGATTAGTCCTTGAATGCAGAAAGAATACAAATACGAAAGAAAAATGAGTTTTTAGAAAACAGAAGGGTAGCCTATGCCATACATTGAGGACTCCCTGAACTTTTATATCAGGTCTTGTTTGGCCACAAACTAGCTAGTGTTTTTATTCTGTGTTCAAACAAGCTGCTGTTAGTTCCACTACAGCTATACTGAGCTTGGTTTCAGAAATAATGAGGAGAAGAGTTGGATTCACCAGAGCCAGACAACATAATGTGGGGGACGGGACTCCCTTATAGCTGTCAGTTATTGATCAGTTCATATCTTCAGTAGGTTCACTGGTTATTTATGCATTGGGTGTCTCTTGCCCTTCTTTGCAAATACTGTCTTCTATGGACTCCTTAGTCACTGGCCTCTTACAATCATCATGCCTAAATGCAGCTCGGAAAGGCAGGCCTCATGGAATAGAGGGCCTGGCCAGGCCTCCCTGGGATGGCAGGAGATGGAAGGGGCCCTTGGAAGGGCCTGGCTGGGCAGCATGCAGGGCAGATGGACGCAGTGCAGACGGAGCACACGGGAGCCAGGTACCACCAGGCTGCTGAGCTGTGATGATCTGTGGAGGCTGCCTTCCCCCCATAAAGCCTGCAGAATTTAATAGCAAATCCCCCGAGTCAGAGACACATAACTGTACGAAAAGACTCCAGATTTGCCAAGAAAGAGACATGTGTTCTCTGATCACACAGACTAGCAATAAACCAGACTACTCATATTCAGACAGTAACAGAGCAGTAGGAAGTCTTCGAGATCATCCAAGGAACCTATGACGATGGATTATTAAGTCCCAAGAGTCCTTTGAAAACTGCAGTTTTCAAGAGACCATCACTAGAAATTTTGTCTCTGTCTGTCACTGCAATTCATATTTAAAAATACAGTAGTGACAATATATTTGCATGTAAGGAAAACCTTAGTTACCTCACATTCTGAAGATCATCAAAAAGCTATATAAGAAATTGCTTAATTTATTAAGGATTTGGAATTTTACTGCAATACTCTTGTAACATAATTTCCTCCATATAATTAGTTTGCAATATTCTTTTTTATTTTAAGTAATATCAATGGAGCCTTAGATGAGTCATAACTCATAGCCTCAGTGCTAAATTATTGGATTATAACTTTTCATTTTCACTGTAACTTGCTGAGAATATTATTTTATTAAGTATATGATCAGTGTGATATCATAAATTTGTACTAAAATTGTTTATGGAGGTTTTGACTGACTCATTTCAGTTTTAACCATACTGTTACATTGCAGGCTATATTTACTGAATATATTCTGTGCAAGTCTCTTACACTTGCAGTAATGAAAGCAGATGAATAACGTTATAGACTAGGAGAGAGGAAGCGTTACAATATTTGTGAAATACAAATAGGGTATATGGGGGGCTAGTGATTCTTTTGTTATGAATAAGCTCACTTCTGCTTCAGAAATAGTTTAGGTGAAGGAAGAAAACTAATCTTTCAAAATATATATGAATTGCCATTAGTTATTGGAATATTTAGGAGAATAGTAAAGGGATAGTAAGTGTGAAGCAAACTGGGTTAACTGAGGTCCTAGCTAATATTAGGTCCCCTCTAATACTATGGGAACATATTCTCACAAGTGTGTATCAGTGTACTCAGTAGCACTAAGGTTGCACCTGGAACATGGTGCTACTTTCTGGTTTGCCCAGTTGAGGAAGGATAGGGCAAGTGGAGGATGCCTAAGATGGTCAGGATCTAGAGCACTAGACCTAGGAGGAGCTGGGGAGCTGCCTTGTTCAGTCTGGAGAACCTACTATAACCGCCTGTGACGACTCGGAAGGCAGTTACAAGGACAGCAGAATCAAACTCTCCTCTCTAGTGGCAGGTGCAATAACAAGAGGAAATGGCCATAAAATGTGGCTTGAAAGGCTTGCATTGGACATCATGAAACACTTTTTCATTTGTTGTGCAGCACTAGGACAGATCTGTCCTAGATAACAGTGCATTGTCCTTCAATGAAGGTTTTCAAGTCATGGAAAGACGAGGGCATTGCTGACCTACCTATCCTGGCCATACTCTCACTTCTTGCAAAAGTCCCTTCCAATCACCATTTCTGTGATTCTATGGGAAAGTAAATAAAACTCTTCTTTTCCATTCTGTTAACTCCATGGAAAAAAAAATCACACTGAATCCCTTCATGAAAGGAAAGCCAGCAACACTTTTGTGGCCAGTCAATAGCCAGTGAGGTTCTCTCTGGCTCGTCTTCTAGATGAGTGCTGTTTATCACCTGGCTTGCAGGAGTTGCTTATGCTTGTGGCATCAATAATTCCTGGGAGGCTAGCAGATAAAGTTGCTGCTGTTATCTGTAATACCTTCACTCCTATACTATACCCACATTAAGAGACAAAACTCAAATTCATTAACAATTGGACCAAAAGTCCATTTGAAATCATGGGCATATGTCAGAAAAATGGACTAAGAGATGCATGTTTCAACCTGGAAAGCTGTTGAGTAGATTTCTTATTGCATGTGAGATACAGAAACCTGAGCATGTGAAGGTCAAGAGAAACACTTGCTTTTGATTAGCTTGTATTTATCATTATGAACTGGTTTTCTTCTTTCTGAGAAAACAATCCAAATAATTTAATAGATGTTACAAAACAAAATATATCAGAGAGCTGATAATCAAATGAGGAATCTAGCCAGCTGTACCTGTTACCAGGTTGGTAGGTTCCACAACCCAGGTTGATGGAAAACTGGATCATGTGAGTCACAGTGGAAGGGAGCACTGGAAGGACATGGAAGTAATCCACAGCCCAGACATTCCTGTTATGGCCTTGATGACTCTTTTGTTTCAAACAAAACTTGGTTGCAGGAGTCTGCAGGTCCGGACTAATGACAACGGAAACCAAAGACGGAACCTTAATAGAAATGAAATCAGTTAGGCTTAAATAAAGCAAAAATAAAAAATAAAAGAAGTTATATGGAGAAGTACTACTTAAAATAGCAACTTCAAGTATGTTGAATAAAACACACCCATCTTTCTCCTTGCATTATTTCTATTATCTTTATTGATCTTTTTCTACAGAAGACCCACCCAAAAAACTTTTTAATATCGTGTGCATAGCTATATGCACTGTGGGCACCAGTGCAGCTTATCACCTTACTGGACCAGTGTGCTTGGTTGCAAAGACACTGTAGAAAAGACTGCAAAGAACTTTCTGCATTCTGGGAAACACCAGTTGTTTTATCAGTGCTCAGCTGGCAGTGGAAGATGACGCTGGCTCTGAAATCTCTCCACTCAGAGTGAGGGAGTAAAGTAACTGCCTGTCTGATCTAACTACGTGAGAATGGACTAACAGCCCGAGTTCACAGGCCTGTCTGGGGAGGATGTTGTGCTGCTGGATTAAATGAAAGCACAGCTTTATGAATCTTAGCCTTTGTCCTAAAGCAACGTAATCGGACCTTTATTATGTTAGGAGAGGATGTCTGCTTTAAAACTGGTCATTTAAAATAAAAAACCCTCCACAATGAACTCAGAGTAATTTCAGATCCTATCTCTCCCCGAGTGACCCAATTAATTTTTTATTTTTTTTACAATTACAGTTTCCTTAGTCTCAAAAAAGGTTCTACACTGTCTTTCACACAGAAGCAGGAGGGGAGGGAAGCCAAGCACAATGAAACAATGCAAGTGACTCAACACAAATTCAGGCCCGAACCTCCTGTAAACACTTGTCCTCTCCAGGTCTGAATGACAGGGAAAAGGCAATAGGCCTGGGGTTGAGATCAGCTGCACTTCTAGCACTACATTGCCTGCATACTCTATAAACATACTGCAAATTAATTCATAGCACACACAGCTGTGCATGTTACATGCATTTCTTAATAGTTATCCCACCATGACAGACACTTCCAGGATGCAGTTCCTGAAAATCAAACTGTGCCTAGCAGGAGCTTGAACAGGAGCAATTATCTGGGAGGAGATGATATCCCTGGAGTTTCCAGCTGATGGCAAAAAGGACTCACTCTATCACTATCATCTAGACACATTTAAGTGCTTGGGAAGCTCATGTTTCACTGCCTGTGTGGAATTTAATACACAACATTTTCATGCCTGTTTAAAACAGATTATTTCTGTTTAAAAATGGATTGCCACCTATCTTTCCTGCTCACTTTGTTTAAGGGAGTTTACCTTATAAGCAGCATAGGTCAAAGTATCAAGAGTTATGTGTTCCTTCCTGCCTTCAATCTTGGCATAAAGTATCACATCATTTTCATGGGATTCTCCAGAATCACAAGTACCTCCTGTACAGCACACATTTGAGGGAGAAATATGTAATAATTGAAGCCTTTGATATTGGAAAGCAGAATCATATTACACTGTCATAATTATGGAAATAATTACAACCAGATGTTATTTAGTTTAGGGTATGAAACAAAAGAACAGAAGCCCTAAGGACGTAAGAACCATCTGATGAGGTAGGCCATGCCAGGGATCAAGGGCTTGACAATTATGAAAGCCTCAAGTAGCTCTCTTAATCATCTTATTAAAACCATTCTGATAGAAAATGTTGTGCCCAAAGCCATACATCTATCTGTATGTTTTAAATTCTATTTACATAGAAATGCTCTGCTTTTTAATATTTGAGGTCTCTAATGTGTGGACTAGGCCAGTGTCTATTATTTAGCGCTCACATCCACTCACACCGCATATGAAGACCTATACATACTTCTCAGCTGATTCTTTAGCAGCTGAGAACTTCCTCACTATAAGATACTAGATACTTTGCACCTTACTTGATGTACTTTATCTTCTACTGTCTGCACCATAGTCTCAAAAGGAATAGATGGGGGTCTATTCTATTACAAAAAAATAGTGACATGGTCACCTCACTAGGAAAGGGCAGGATTTCAGATATCTTCATATTCATAGAACCCAAAATACTTATTAAGCTTCTTTAAAAGAGCAGATGTGTTGGCAAATTTGAGTATAAGTTGAGTATAAGCCCTGCATTGAAGCTGTAACAAGCTAGACATCGTCACACTTGTTTGTTGTCCTGGAAGAGAATTTTAAAACAAAGTATCTGTAACTGAAACAGGAAGCTTGTCATTTCCCTGTACAATATTGGTATCACAGGTATTTAAAAAAAAGAAAGAAAGAAAGAAAGAAAAAAAAAAACAGGATGAGGAAGCTTCCTTGAATGGTCCATAAAATAAAAAGCCTGCGTATATGAAACATTTTCTCTCTCTCTTTTTTTTTTTTTTCTTTTTTTTTTTCCTGACTGAAGATGGCCAGTTCCTGGAGTGGAGTAAGTAAAACATGATCTATCGAGCTAGATGTGCATTTTTGATGAGAATTGCAGAGTAATAAGGAACATTCATGTTTCTATTCAAAGCCTCTGTGCCATACTAGCATGTATTTAATTTACAGCTAGGTGCAGAATAGGTTTTAAAAGATATCCCACTGTCCCCTGCGCCCCTGTACGTGCTGACAAGTTCTTCCCTAAGTTCATAAGGTTGAGCAAATTTCTTTCCTGTCTCTCTTGCAGGTGTTACAAAGCTTGGAAAACTGAAAAAGCATCCTCTTTTTCCTGTGCTTTATCGGTAAGTCATGTAACACACAGCAGATATATGACAGGACAACAACATCAGGACTTCTACTCATTAAGTAACACTTTTTTTTTTCTCTTGTTGATTCACAAGGTTACTTGTGGAGGTCACAAGCTTAGTCTCTGCTTCCTCCTTTATTACTACATTATTCTCTACTTTTAAACAAAAGTCCTCACCTCCTCTAAGCAGGGTGTTGAGAGAATAACCTCCTCATGCAATTTCCTTTTCAGGCAAAATAAAAGTTCTGGAAAAACACTATGTTCATATGAGTTTTGGTTTGTTACAACAACTAATTAATATGCTTCCAGTGGCAACAACAGTGAGAGGAGGCTGTGGTAGGAGAGGTTCTTTCTTACTTGTCTAATTAGCCCTAGTAAATCATCAAGACTGCACCTCATTCCAGCAAAAGAGGTCTTCACATGATCCTAGCACCATAGTTGTGCTTCTCATGCGGAATGCCACATGTAGACCCTACCTTCTTCAAGGTCTTGTAGCACCCCTGAACTTCCCTTATCCCATGGGAGAACCAACTCATGCAGCTTAGAGAGCTGTTCAGGTGGTCTAATAGTGATGTTTCAAGCTGAGCTTTTTCCAGGAACTGTAATGACCAGAGCTCCTCTGACTATAAGGGAAATATAGACACTGACATTGCATGGAGACACCCATAGGTGTCTTAATCTGGACCCGAATGTATTTAATAGATGAAAAAATGCCCAGATAAATTCATAGGAGAAAACCCCACCAAGAGTTACTAAATCCAGAACAACCTGTGTGGCTCAGGAAGGTTTTGACATGCAAGTCTAACCTAGAGCAACCCATCTTACAGCCTTATGGGTATCATAACCATGAATGAAAAATACCATCTTTTGTGAAATATTTAAAATATTTCTTAAGCAATGTGCACAACTTAATTCTAATCTTAATCGCCCCGCATGTTCTGTAAAGTAAGGAATGCATACTCACCCATACTGAAATAAAACCTTAAGTTCCCATAACCTGTGGTGTCCATATACGGAGTGCATATTTTCCTTTCTCCATCTCTGAGAAACACCATAGCTGAGCCAGACTCCAGTGTCCCACACTCAGTACCAATGGCAGCTCCAAACACATCCCACCTGCAGAGGTCAACAGTAGACAGAAACAAAACATGTTCTAGGAGGATTTTTTACACATAGCAGCTGCTTCAGCTGGTTTGGGAGATAATAAAATGCAGCTCTTCAAATATGCTGCATACAGCACCATTATTTACATATTCAATACTATGTTTTCAACTCAAAACAAATTAATATAAATATTTTAAATATTCAAAAAAAGCACAAGTTACTAAAAAGATGAGGCATTCATTTCTATTAACAAATATTTAATGATATATTGCTCTATTATCTTCATTATTTTCATGACATAAAAGCATTTGAAATATAACTGCATTCTGTTTCATGTTGTGCAATGTAAGATTTATAGATCAAAGAAACTTGAAAAAGAATATGTTCACCATATCTGCTATGCAATTATTAAATTTGTAGGTAATAGCTGAAAATACCCTCTTTTCATCTTTCTGAGCATTTAGGATAATAGTTTTAAACTAACACATGAGCAGAGTATAAAAAGACTGCTGTGCTTCTAATATGTAATGATATGATCTTTCTCATTTTTTTCTGTACAACATTTTCTCTTATTTTTATTCAGTGATAATTAGAAGAGCTGTTACCAATTTTTTAATTAAATATTTTTATCGAAAATATGTTTTCATCATGAAAGTGTTGGTTTCTTCAAAACTCAATTAAAATATTTTGAAAGCTTATGAACTGTTGAAAATTTGTACATTATTTTGGTTTATTATTTATTTGTGTTGAAATCTTAATTAATTCACAATGAATCATTTTAAAATTCCAGGGATGATGACGCAATGAAATTACTGAGAACTACTAAAGCCTGGTTGTCAAATAATTTAACTAGCCAGTATGATTCAGGATGAAAGAGAAAAGAGAGAAGTTTTGAAATCTTTGTGAGATGACAAAACCATTTCCTGTCTAGCTGTAGCAGAAATGATCTCTAGCAACAACCTGTCGCAAGGAAATTTTTTTAAAAAGACAACTAGTTAATAGTCTATTTATCAGTTTAACCAGTCGAACTATTTCAAAATGTATGTATAGGATCTTCCTGAGGGCTGCCGGTTTTCCTATTGATCTAAATCATGGAAGCCCATGAGAAGTCTGGTTGAAAACTCTGCTTGAAAACTTTAACTTTTTAAACAAAGACTCCAGCACTGTGGAAAGGAAGGTTCCAATCCTGCCTCCCCCCGACCAGGCAAAGCTGGCACTGTGGTCCTGCACAGTTAGCCCAGTAAAGGATGGATACTGGGGTCATTCCTCAAAGACCAAAGCCATGGAAAGATCACTTCTCATCCTGGCTCTTCTCAGCCAATGGAACAGCCCAAAGGATTGGTGGAGAGACGAAGTCATGGCAAGACTAGGTTTCCTGGTCACTGCTGATCAACACCTGACCTGGGCCTAGGGAGTTAGTGCTGATCCAAGGATCTATTTCTGCTTTCCTGCACTTACAGACTAAGCCAGAGTGGAGTGGAGGTCTGAAACACGTTGCACCAGCATCCCAGGGAGTTACGGGCCTTCAAAGCTGGGTAAGTGAAAGAAGTATCAGGAGGCTCAGGGAAATCTTCACATCTGAGAATCAGTTCCATGCAACTGGGGCAACCAGTCCCACTGCCTTTTATGTACATTTAGAAATCTCAGGCCCAAATGCACAAGCCATTTAGGCCCCTTATTACTGGCATCCTTATTAATTTCAAAAGCAATAATGCAAATATTTTTCTGCACTAGGCCCTACATGCTTAAGATATATATGAAATGGGTATGATGATTCCTAGAGATCTATGAGCCCTTAGGTTTTCCGAATACCATGGAAAACTGCATTTTTTTGGATCCTGAAATAGCGACTCGTTAAAATTAACCTACTGAAAAGTTATTTATAACAGACATGAGCTGAACTCTAATCTCTTAGGGAATACTGAGAATAGGGGCATCAATGTTGGGATGGACTAGATCAGATTCAACTGAGGACTTAATATGCAGGACTTTAAAGTTTCTTTCATTTTATAATTAGTAAGATTTATAAATGTACATTCTGGAATCCTTGAGTATTGGAAATGCCATAAAAATCCCTGAGGAACTTTGGTCAGAAAATTTGATCAGCTCTAACAAAATCTTTGCAGAGACTTATTAGCAGAAATGTCCCCTGCTGTGGGATGGGTTTCTGCTGGAGAAACGGGAGGCTGGATACTCAGCCTGGGTGCCAAGGAGCGAGGCCCGACTTCTGCCCGAGCCCATCACAAGCAGAGCTGGGTCAGGAATGCTTTACACTTCAGGAAACCACTCTCGTCACTAACCGGCTTCCTGCTTCCTTTGAATGCCATCTTAAAATGGTATTTTCTCTCCAGTACAGAACAAAAATTACCTTTTACATTTTACAATTTTTCGCAAAACAGAATCTTTATTTTCTGCTCAGGCCTGCTACAAACATGTACACTATGTTATCTGCTTTCTGTGTTTTTGTGACAATTCTAATTCTGTCAAACAGCATTTCAAATATTCTTTAAACAATAATTCAAAAATGTCTGCCTCAGAAGGACATTAGTATTTATTCGTGGCTGTATGTAATTTAAACCTCCATTCATAACAACTTCTCTAGGCAAATCTTGAGTAAAATTTGAAGAGCAAAAAAAAAAATAGTTCTGGCTGTGAGGACTTGGGCTGGCTGCTTAGTGCTTGAAAAGCAAAGTTACCCCTTGCCTGCGCAGGCCATCGCACAGCAGAGATTTTACGTACACATGGCAAGAACATGGTCTGGTTTATTAGATCTGATGCAGGACAAGTGCCACATGGATCTGCCGCCTGTGCCCTGCCTTTGCTGCCACCTGAGCACAGCGGCAGCCACACGTCATCAAGAGGCAGGAAAAGCAAACAGGTAAGGCACTTAATTCAGGAAAAATGGTGCCTTTGCAAACCAGGAGGTGGTACAAACATTTTAATTCAATGTTTCTACTCATGGCGGCATTTGCTATTGTAAGTAATTTTCAGAAGTTCACTCATTTTCTTGGACAGAAGGGCTCTAACCAGAGCCTGGCAGTAAAGGGTCCGGACTGACCTAGCTTAACCAAACACCAAGTCCAGCAGAGACAGGATCTACCCAAAAAGCAGATGTGCCCTAGGCAACTCTGCCATCCTGCTTCTTCAGAACAAAACAGAGCCTGAGAGAACATCCTAGCTTAGTCCATATGGTCACCAAGTGTCCTCATTTTCTTTCTTTTGTCTAAAACAGAAATTTCTGACTCAACTTGGGAACAACAGAGCTGGAATCTACATCATTAGTAGGTTGTGCAAAGAGTGAAATAGTTCACAGTGAATATTTTTTCTGTAAGCCTAAAATAAACCAAGTGTTCACAGGTAGAACGTGTTTTGAAAAGGTGCTCTTTGCCTTAGACCCAACCAAGGAACCAAGGCAGCACTTGAACCAGCTACTAATCATATGTAGGATGAAATCAGTATTACTTTCTGGACCCTTGCAGCATCCTTGCTAGCTTAGGCTTTTCAGTGTTCTTTGAAGTCCCATATATGCATTTTACATAAAAATAGAAGAATATCAGGCAGATCCTCTGCTCTGACACAGACACCAGACTGATCTCGGTCCATGTCAGGGATTAAAAGGACATTGCCTTGTTCTCCTACCGTGCCTTGAAATCCTCTTCCTCCTCCCGTAGTACTTTAGGCTACCCCACATTAGAGCCCCTGCAGCAAAGCGTGGCTCAGAGCAGGGAGCTGGGGGAAAGGAGGAGCTGGTTTGACAGGGACAGGAGTTTGGTAGCAACAGGCACCTGTGGCTGAGCAGACCCACAACACCTGTCCCTGCAGTATCACAGTATAATTCACAAGCACAACTTCCATCATTAACGGCTTTGCTGAGAGAACAGCCTGGAGACAGACCATTCCTCACGGGTTTTCTTGACTTGTTAATTCCTGCAATTATCTGTTACTTACTGCAGTGCTATTTTTTTCTCTAGCAGTCTTCCATGAGCGCATGTGGGAAAGGTGAATGTAATTCCTGGGTCAAACTTCCAGCTCCCCGGAGCCAGGCAGCCCATGTGGAGCAAAGCCGTGCATGCACGTCCTTGCACACGCGCGTGGCAGAGAGGCACTCACCCCTTGGGCTGGCTCTCAAACTCCTCTGCCCACTGCTCCTGGGCGTCCTCCGTGGAAAGGTCCACGTCGCGCGTCGTGGCAAAATTGAACTCACTGCCGGCCGTGCCATGGAAGTAGATGGAGTTCCCATCCGATTGACAGCTGTGCTATAGGGAGAAGAAGCACAAGGGGCACGTTATAGGGCTTTGCAAGGGCAGCTGTCCCACTCACACACCATCAGGGCTTACGGAGAGCCCATACGCTATTTAGCAACCCAGCCGTGCCCAAAACAAAATAAACATAAAAGATGTCCTGTCTTCCTCACTCTTTCTTAGACTGTGTCATTTGTTGGTGTTTATTTTTTAAGGCCATTTTGTCTGGTTTAGACCACCAATCATAGCTGCATGACCAAAAGCAAATTTAGCAGAATATCAAATATTGCTGTGGATGTTTTGTCAGCAATAGAGGTTCATGCTGTGAAACACATGGCATCTCTGTGCCTGACGCCAGCAGAAGTGTTTGCATGAGAAGTTGTTATTTAAAAGCTTTATGGAATTGTTTGCATTCAAAGAAACAGAGAAAAAAGTGGTAATGATTAGTGCTAGTGTTTTTCTGGGGGAAATCTTGGCCACATTAAAAATGAAAACTGATTTAAGAAACGATTAATTAGAATGACTCTCTGTTCTCACTACTGTTCAGCAACTGAAAAACAGACACATTAATGCTAAATAATATTGACCTTTTCAGTATCATCTAAACAGTGTGCTCCTGTCTGTGAAAGCCTCGTAACTTGCCAAAGGAAGCAGGATGGTCAGCTCAGCTGCTCTTAAAAAGCTTGTGGCAGTGCCACATCAGTGAATAATCAAATTTTATAGAAAGGGAAATTTGGGGCAAGAAGTAAAAACTTCCTGATACATCTTTGTCTATGTGATTTTATAAACAATGTAAAAAATAACACATTTAGTCACATTCCATAGCTCTTCTTTCATTTATCACTGAAAAAAAAGAAATATCTGAAATTGTTGATGACTTTATGGTTGCCTATAACTTAACAATTAAATTCATGTTTAGTAATAAAATACACATGTCAGTGGACATTACTAAACAAATATCTGAGTACTTAAGGTGTGAATTTAGTATATGAACTTTCTGGAATATAGTTGTATGACAGCTGCTCTGTGTTTTTATCACTGAATATCAGTTAAATACAGTATAAAAATGTAAAAGAAAAAATGTTTCAATTGCTGTTAAATTATTTTCCCTCCAAACAAAGGTCAAATCAATAGCAAGATTTTGAGATGTTCTCAAGTCATCGGTTATATTTATCACATAAATTATACGGGTTTTGCCTCAGTTCTTTATTCTCTTCCAACTTAAGCTGCTAAATCTGAAATGACAGAAAAATATAAGCATATTTTGTAACTAGGAAAAAACACTGAAACAGGCTTATATTTTAATTCTCTTTGAAAAACACTTTTTGTACTATGTAGTTTTTTATAATTGACTTTTTGTGCCCTCATTTAATACTTCTTTCTCATATGTATTACTAGCACCAGGAATTTAAGAATAATTTCTGCTCCTTGCTTTTCAGACATTTGCTGAACAAAACAGAAATGGGCCTTTATCTGTCAATCAAACCTCTGCAAAATTCCTTTTATCCATAAGAAGTCAAAATAAGCAAATACAGTAAAAATAAAGGCTATGATAAGCCTTACATATTTCTGGGGAACTGTTACATGTAAGTATACATGTAGATATAGATATAGAAATATATAGAAATCCAGCTACACTAATGTCAGCTATCTAAATAAAAGCAAAACAGACATAACCTCATTAACACTTAATGCTTGTATGCCCCTCTACTGTCTAGCGGAATATTTACTGAAATGTGTGTGTTGGAGGCTCCTTTAGGTTGAGAAGATAAATAACTAGGCAGTCTGGCGAGACGCAGCAGCATCATTTAGTTCATCAGTTCTATAAAACCATCTTTATGACTTTACATCAAGCTACCCTGTCTTTATGAATTGTCAGCCTCTCTGACGACCGCCTTGTTCCTGCCTGTGCAATCAGCACCCCTCAGTTTAGTCTTAGCTCCTTGTTTCCTTTTCTTTTTCCTTCCTATGTTTCAAGCCATCTCCACCTGCAGTGGCCCTTCCTGCTCTTTTCCATTCGACGTGCTGCAGAGAACCAGGGCACAGAACAATGATCCCAAACCTTCCAGGGGGGCTCAGAAAGCTCCCCAGGTCCCATGGATGAACCTGCTGTGGGCAGTATCCCCAGCTGCGTCAGCCTCATCCAGCATCCAAGGGACTGCTGACTGTGCCCAGCTATTTTATGGATTAGGAATAGGGCTTGAACAGACTGGGGAGAGAATTGAAACCATCAGACTCATTTTCTCTTGGGTTTGACCCAGGATGCGAATCCAATGTAAATTCCAGTCTTTAGAAAGTAAAAACTGAAGTATAATTTGCATACTATGCTGCCACTTTCCCAAATGAAAGGCTTTACACTTGCGGTGGCAGTCTGTCTACTTCCATTATTTAAGTACAGAATTTTACAGATTTTCGCAATAAACTGAACAAGTACTCTTTTTTGAAACTAGGTGGATGAAATTCTCCCTAAACCATAGATACTGCAAGTATCTCATGTACACATAGTTCTCTCTTATCCAGTTAAGATTTAGTTAGTTCTCTGCTTCATTTTTATTTGCACTCAAACTATTTCTAAGATAACAAATTAGGAAGATGAGTAAAATTTTTAAATAAAAGCAACAACATTTAGGATACTTCTTGTTACCACAGAAGCTGTAGTTACAAAAGCAGACCTCAGTTATGCATTTAATGGGAGATTAGCAATACACGAAACATTTAAGTTTGTCCTTGCACGAATTATAACACTAGAAAATTAAGTACTTTGAGAGGTAATATTAATTTAGAGAATAAATCCTTCGGCAATCCTTTGACAACTCCAATAACCTTCACTGAACTAAGTTTTCTCTCAAATTACCTACATAATAACATGCAAGACTTGCTGACACTTGAAGGTAGACACTTCAAAACAGCAGCTACTTCCTATTGCTTGCAGTACGAGTGGGACTATCATCTTGCAATAACCAAACTGCTGTATTCCTAAATAGACAACCCTTCCCTGTTGCCAAAAGGAGAGAAGCCAAATTGTGTTCAGGGACTGTGGTCATCCCAAGGGGGGGGAAAAAAAGGAAAAACATTAGTTTAATTTAATCTGGCACAACCAACACTATTATTCACTAGCTGCAGTTGTTAAGCTATTGCTTCATATGAATAGAGCAAAATGAAAATTGGTTGGATGTATTCCCATATCTCAGCATGCTTGGATTTGCTTTCAGTTCAATCTTCATTGTGAGTTTTAGGGGGTTTCTAAAGTTTTTCTATTGAATAGCTATAATACCACTGCTTTTTTCCCTACTTCCAAGGGCCTGCAGGGCAGATCAGCACCCACTTCCACCATCTCTACATGCACCATCATGTGGCTTGCTTTTTCCTGACTGCCAATGCTTGCCACTCTCTCTGCTGCAGAGGTGGCCAGACTTGCATGCCCTTGCCCATTCTGCCCATCATGCTTAGCAAATTCTCCAGAAGACCTTCAAACACTTCCTTAAAAATTTTCTTAACAAAGTTTGTCATTGATTAGACTGAAGAATTCAGTGTTTACAAGGATGTGCACTGTCACCTCTTACTTGCACTGCTTCTTTTTACTCGCACATCTCCCCAGCCCCAACTTTTTTTCTCTTGTCTTATTAATGGATCCCAATTTTCTGTGACACAAGACATCTTTCTGTTTTGTGTCTGAAGAGGCAACAGTGGTATCATTCTTGGCCAGCCCCTTCTATCCTACTCTATACTTCTTACAGTAAATATCTTCTACATACAGTTTTTCACCCTCTTTTGGCGGGTGTTTTTAGGAAAACGTCCTGATCATCTGAAATTCAGAAAGTTTTCAATTAGGATTGTTCAAAACTATTGGGTTTCTGTTAGCAAAAGTAGGGAGATAGACTGGTTTTCGTGCTGGTGGAAGCCTGTCCATGTGAATAGCTACAAATGATGCTACTTTTCAGTGGCACTTAAATGGTTTAAGGGCTGTGTTTTTAAGTGAGACCTGAGGTCCTACATCATGTAAACATAGTTGAAAAACGTCTGTATTTTTCATGACTGTGCATGACAACACCACATAATATACAAAAGATATTTGCTACACTTGGTGCGATCTTGTTGGCTGGGAGGGACATCTTGAGTCTCCAGTTCATCCTGCCACACAAATTAGTTCAAGCATCTACAGCTGGACCACAGTCAACAGTCAACAGCCAACACCACAGTTGGAGCTACAGTCCCTTCCCTAAGGATTTTTAGAAGCTGAAATATAAAGACTGGTAACAGCAATAGAAGAGCTGAAGTTCATCAAAGCAGGCTTCTGTCCTAGTTGTTTAGATCAAGTTTGTGAATCAACAAATACCTCTTGGCTTTACAGTGTAGAATCTCTTTATGTGGAGAGCAGCACAGAGTGCAGCTAAATGATACAACTGTGCCATTCAGAAAAGCATCAACAGGAAACATCAGTGCAAAATACCTCAGCGGAACAGATTTTTGGCCGAGGTACCGAATGTCATCTTCCCAAGGCTGATCCCTACACTCCCATGTAAATGTTGTTCACCTCTGTGCCATTAAAGTATCCAGAGTCATCTCCACCACCATTTAATGAGGTCTTTATCAGAGACGAATACTGATGCACCTCTTCATGTTATGTCTCCAGAGCCTAATGACCCCAGTGATTCTTTCAGGCAGCTGTAGCCTCACAATTTATTTTTTGGCGAAATTTCTTGCATTGGAATGAGTCTGCTGGGCATTTGGGCAGTGCCAGCTTGCAAAGGGCTAGTGGCAGATGGACAGAAATCTGCCCAGTATGCCTGCCCCTCTCCATGAGCAGGGAGCCATCAATTTCCTCCATTAAGGAGTTGTCACGCAGCCCACCCAGCTGGAGGAGCATCTCTGATAGCCAGGCTGGGCTGGCGTATGCTTTTCAAATACAAAGTGCACTTTAAAAGGAAACTAAAATATCGTTTGTCGACAAATTGGAAATGCATGGCTTTGACTGCAGCCAATTTTTTAATGAGTGTAATATTTTAAGTGATTATTTTTGCCACTTCAGATTGCTCCTCAGAGAAGAGAGGTTTTTTTTTTTTTAATTAAAATCTAGGCAATGTAAACAGATGAGATATGAGAAGCAGAGAAATAAGAACAAGAATGAAGAAAATTAATTAAAGCAGCATTGTCAATGGAGCCATAAATTGGATGTTGTTTCTTGCTAGGAATAAGTCATGTAGGTTTTTGAAATTTTCAGATTTTGACATGATAATAGGTAGGGGAATAGATTTGCTATTGATAAAGTTGTAACATGCTTGCAATTTCTTAGCTAGGAAGAGTATGATTGACATAATTTAGAGGGGATTCTAAATACTAAATTCTACATATTTGACCATTGAGGTTTCTGATTTTAAGCCCCTTCTTCAAATAAAGGACAAAACACAGTGTGATTAGAGTAGTTTCCCATGACAAAAAAAGAACTTCCATCCTTCTCATGTCATACTTATTCAGACCATTTAATGTAGGTTAGAGAACTACAACTTTGGATACGCAAGCATGCCAGGTGCAGTAAGAGTTATAGTGCATCTTGCCTTTGCAAAACTATGCGATGAAATTTGCTCTATAATGAGGAAAGAAGCAGTTTATAAAGCGTGTTTTCACTCATCATTCCTGACTATACGCTGTCAGTCACAGGCAGGCACTCAAAACACTTTGCTTGTTTATGAGTGACTCATATGGTTCTTAATAGTTCTTAGCCCCAGGGACATTCACGATGTTTGTATAACAGCGCAGCTACATCAAAATTCTGCCTATGACTAATTTCTTCATGAGTCAGTCAACTGGCATGCACTGAAATTTTGGGAACTATTGATGTTTCTACGCTTCTGTACTGAGGATGATTCCAATCTCACTAGCTCTTCTGAAAGCAATGACAAGGTATTAACATCTCTGTACAAATTAAAGTGAGAAATGACTCCCCTGAAGTAGAATTTTCTGCTCTTTAGCATCTCATGAGCTAATCTGCATTACCTTTTTTTTTTTTTTAAACGCACATCTCACAGCCACTTGCAAAGACCAAATTCTTTACTTCTAGAAACCATAAGCCTAGGAACTCAGCTGTAAGAATAACCCTGCTGTTTTCACACTATCACAGAGATAACCTTGGCTCCCTGCCACCCATCACCACACTTTGGAGCCACAGGAAACTGGCAAGGAGAAAGGGTCAGGCTAAAGCTCTACAGCTATTCTCAGCTGTAGGAACAACTAAAAGCATCACATCAAGTAGCTTTAAATTGCAATGAGCCCTTAAGCACTGTAATTAAGTATTAGTATTTTAATTAAAAATGTGATTATTAACAAAAACAAAACCAAACAAGAGCAATCCAATGCCTCCTTCACGGGCACAATGCAGAGAGATCCAATATTAACATTAAGGGGTCGACAGGTTTTATGTCCCCTCCTCCTCCCCTCTCTTCAACTCTCCTCTCTCATGCCCCTTCTTCCACCCGCAGAGAGGCAGGAATGGCTCTGCAGCCAGGTGCAGTAGGAAGCCTCCTGCTTGCCTCTCCCCACCTAGGTGTGGTGGACAGTGTCCTGCGAGGCAAAGCAGGTGGCCAGAAGGCTGAGTTTGGCTCACAGATGACCACTAAAACCTTGCTATATCTCCCTCAGACAAAAACAAGGGATTCTTGTCTGAAGCAACCCTGCCTGTGTAACTTTGTTCTATAAAGTGTCATAGCAATTCCAGCTGCCATTTTCACTTTGACGTACCTATGCATCAGCTTTCCTTCTGCAAACAGATGTATTTTATCTGATGCAGACAACTGGTACCTCAGCCCTCTTTTAAGAAGACTTTAAGACCCAAAATATATATAAAAAATCTTGTTCTTTTTAGCAAAAGCCATTCAAATGGATAAAAATATTTTTGGGCTATCAGGATGTTTATTTTGAAAGAAAAATTATCCAGTGCCATTCCTAATAATTAATGGAGTATTCAAATAAGATTTGGAAACCTCTTCTGGAACTGGGGTTGTGGAACAGCTTACTCAGCTCTTCTTCTTGCCAATCTCCCAACTCACTTGCATGTCTTCTCTGCTCAGGGCTACACAACAACACATGTTCAGGAAGGACTCATAGATCTAGGATGGCCACAGCTCTCATGTTCAGGGTGGAGACCCAGAGGGAAGAAGGCTGAAAGAGCTAATTAAACTGAACATTACACATCAATTTGACAAGATTGCATTTGCATATGTATTTCTGAACGTGTCTATTCTGTGTACCAGCTCTGCAAATCTTAATATCAACCCATACTACAGGGATAGTCATTATTCTAATGGAGCATGATCTAAAATCTTGTTTAAGAGAGATAAAAAGTATAGCATCACAAACCAGTCAGCAGTTCAGTCACAAACCAAACAGGCTGGGGGAACTGTGAAATGCAATATGGCCAACCAGGCCTCAGACTGGTTAAATAATATAGTTTTAGTTCACATTTGTGACAGTGAGGCGTGTGTGGACTTCTCTCATTTGCCTGACCAGCAATGGGGTGAGCAGTTTTGCTGGTCACTGTGGCAGAGAGCAGTCAGTCATAGGCTTCAAGAGACACCCCAAACAGTTGAGATCACCTAACAAACAGAACCATTATTTTTTTCCAATGATTGAGCTCAACCAGTTCATTTACAAATATGTTTTGACTGAGTAGTGCATAAAGGACAGATTTATTACCATGGAAGAGTGGTGCGCTTAAATATTTCCTAAATGGAAGGACTTCTCACATTTGGCTGGGGTAAATACTCCAGATCTATATAAATTAAAGTAAAAAATATAAGCCCAGAAATTCCATTAAAGACCGTAATATTTATAGTTTGCTGTTGTCTCCTTAATACTTGTCCTGGAAAAAAAAAAAAAAAGCCCAAGATTTTTCAGGATTAATTGGTCTTATCCATGCTAGTGAACAAAGGGAGTCAAGTACCATTCTCTGGTCAGCACAGAACATCCCTTCCTTGCCCCAGATCAGAGTGTCTAACGGTGTCCTTTTTGTCCTGCCTCTGGCCCAAGCAACCCTCCAAAGTGTGCCCAAGTGTGCCAGCTAGGCCAGGCCAAGCTGTGCCAGGCCGCATCCTCGTACATCAGCAGCGTGGACAGCTGCTGGTGTGGTCCCTGAGTCCTGCCAACCAAGGGCAGAAGACAAGGTCTGGCAGGTAAGTCCTGTCCTGTTATTTGGATAACTAGCTGGTAACTGCCAATCGTCTGGATGCACCTTGTTCAATGGCAGGACGATTTGTGAGACACTGCCGCATCGGTCCTAAAATAATCCAGCTCCACCCTCTCTATATTAATTTTTTGTCAACCAGGAATATGCAGAAGGAGCTAAAGTGATGAAAAATGATACAGACAATTTCTGTCTGCCACCATAGAAAATACGGGAAGTATTTTAGCATTGTGGGTGGCAGCAAGCAGTAGTATTTCAGGAAACGTCAGGGGCTGATGACATCATCCCTCACCAGTTTCCTTCTTGAATCTTTTTTGCTATCGTGTCATGCAAGCACTTAGTGGATCAGATAATGTTATCCTCATCCACCCAGTGCAGAGCTGCTGCAGTTTTCCAACTCGACTCTGCTCAAAGCTGAGAAGTGAACCATCATGGCCAAATGCATCACACCTGTATTGCCTGTGATGATATATACTGCTTTTTCCCAAATGCAGAAGATTTCAGAGACAGATGGGTTGGCCCCAAATCTACTTTTATGTAATCAAAAGTGCTACAAGGACCTGAATAACTGTTGAGGTTGGTTCCCTTCTCATACCTATTGCTGGAGATCGCACACCCAAACCTGGACTGGCGCAATCAGAACAAACTAGTAGATTTAGCAAAGGTTGGATCTCAAAAGATGACAACTTCTAGTCAAATTTCAGGATATGGAAAGTGTGCACTGAAAGACAAATTCACTTTTCTATTATTTACGAGTAGAGAACCAAGAAATATTACTGAAGGAAGATTTCATCTTTTATTATTTTTATTTTTATTTTCCCAATTAGCTGTAGAGTTTGAGACCCCCCAAATGCTTAACAGTGCTCAGAGTGTGGACCTGCTCCATACCTTTTAGCAATCTCAGTCACCAGTGCAACACCACAACTACTCTTGCACCAAGGCTGTTCTCACATTCAGTGCTGTCACTGGAAATATTGAAACATGTTCAGGAATTTATCCTGTTCAACACCCTTCCACACAGCCCAGCATAGATAAATATGTTCCAGTAGATCCAATTAATCTCCTAAGGGTTGTTTGGCCTTGCTAACAGCATCTTTCTTGTCTTTTACTGTCTTCTTTGGAACTGAATCACACAAATTCAGTGGCTTATCTCTCAGCTTGTTTCCTATCTCAGTAGCCAGGTCCAGCTGCGTCTGCAGTCAGGCATGTGCTCTCAAACTAGCAACAACGAGCTCCTGAGTGCAGCAAGAAATGTAATCAAATTCCAGGTCCCAGCTTAAGCAGACCAGTAAAAGAGAAGAAAGTGTTTCCCAAGAGCTGCACAGGCAAGTTCCCACAAGCACTTACTGAACAAGATGCTTTCAATTCCACCAAACTGTAGCCAACAGACCAGTACATAATTATCATTAGCGCTGTCAATCCAGTGACTGAGTCCATCACAGAACCTCAACCAGGCTCCAGATAAGTACTTAATGGTAGTACTTTTTCCTGTTTCAGTTGGCTTTTTACTTTATGCTTTGGGGTTACTAATCTGAGTGGAATTTTAGGGTTTGATATTTATTTTAGCAACCTCAAGCATTATCACAGTAACCTTTCTACAGAAAAATGCAGACACAAAACAATAAATACATAAGAAATAAGGAGAGTAGTTTTGTTTGCAATAGTGTAAGCATCTGATGTGGCTGTTTAAGGTTAGGAAAAGCACCAGATACGAGAAGAAATTCTTAAATTGCCTTTAGAGTTAGCAGGAAAGGAACTGGAAGAATCAAATCTAAGTATGTAAGCAACAGCAACATTTAATTTAAACATCTAACAAACCATACCTTAATGTCTACCCTTACTAACACAATACTTAACAACTAAGACCACAAAATTCAGAGAGAATTCCCTTAAAAAGGAAGAATGAGAGGGGAACCAGTGTGCTCTAATCTACTAAACCCATAATAATAAAGAGATTGGACCAAGATGACTAACATTGACCTTGACAGCAAATGACACAGCAGAATTTTTATTCATCTGGGTAAACTCACCAGAAGAGTGGGGTCAAGCCTACTACCTACTGCAAGCAGGTCCATGACTGTGCATGCCTTGAATAGGATGCCTGAGTGATAGCACAGGCTAAAACCAAGCCAGGGAGTGTGGTAGCAATTGAAGGCATGCAAGATCATGGGGTGGTGCTCAAGTTTGTACCCTTGGTTGCTTCATTCACTGCCCTAGGTATGTCATGGGATCTCCCTTGAGAAGGTTTCACCATCCAAACACCTGCTGGTGTGATCCATAAGTTAGAATAAAGCCCACAGGGGAACTTCTATTCCTTTTCCATTCAGAAATAAATATGTATTATTTCCTCTTCCTTCCTGTTTTCCTGTTTTCCGTGGTTTTTTTTTTTAATATTTCACTGCCTTGGTCCAGTGCAATTACTTATCTTTATGACATAATTCTCAAAAGGAATTGATGCCCCATAGTTTTGTACAAACCAATCAAGACTGAGTGAGACAACAAATAATGTCCAGAAATGGTGCTGTCTATTGACATTGTCAGGGAAGTTGATAGAGAAAAACACTGAAGTATGTCACTAAAAAAGTTCACACAGATTTCAGGACAGATTTTTAAGGCCAGTTTATCTAATGCATTAACTGACAGAGGAAAAGAGAATTCATGAATTCACATGAATTCATACTTTGTATCAACTGTACATTGCGCAAACAGGCTTGGGTGTCAGAAAAAGGTCTATCAGTATGAAGTGGAGTTTAGCAAATGAAGACTATGAGTATTGGTACTTATTTTGAAAGAACATAGGTGACAGTCATAGAAGGTAACATAGTATAGCAATGAAATTTGTTCATCCCATAACAAAAGACCAAGTGAAAAAGTAGAATTACTGTACAGATTTTCAAAGATTCACAAAATAGTTGAGGTTGGAAGGGACCTCTAGAGATTATATAGTCCAACCCTGCTGCTTAAGCAGGGACACCTAGAGCATGTGGAACAGGGTTTGAGTATCTCCAAAGAAGGAGACTCCACAACCTCTCACTAGTCCTTCCTTTGCTTTGACACCTCCATGTTTGTGAACTGGATTTTAAAGTGCAGAGACTGATAACACCCTTCATGACAACATGAACTAACCACAAATAATTACTTCATTGAATAAGTAGGACATGGTTTGGTTCTAAAATCTCATATAGTGATTTTATAACCACTATAAATTAGATTTAAGAATTAGAAAACAACTATATCTTTTAGAAGTAGAAAAATACTATTATTTTAGAATTTGAAAATTGCTAGGTAAATGAGAAAGAAACTACTTTTTCATTGTAGTTGAAATGGCCTTACTGAAGTAAAGAAAAAAATCAATGTGCAGGTACTATGAGTAGCTTGCAAAGAGCATTTATTTCTAAAAAGACTAAACTGAGGCCATTCATACCAGATAGCGTGGGAAAAGGCTGAGGCCACAACCAACACCACACTGCCCTCAATATTCAACATCTGTTTCCTGTACAATTTCCAGAACCGTTATCAGCATCATAAATGAAGCCTGTCAACAAAACAGATTTTTTTTGTGAATGAAAAATAGAATATAGCAGAAAATAATCTGCTGTTCATATTCTGTTTGCTAGAAAAACACAAAAAGTGAGAGATTCGATTTTCAGGTGTTGAGCAACTCTGTATTTGAAGAAACTTTGAGCACAGAGAGTTTTTCCCAGGTCTTATGACTTTGCTAGATCTCATAAATTTACACAAGGTTTTATGGGGAAGGAGACTTCTAAAAAGCAGCCATTACTTTTATGTATGCTGCAGTGGAGATGGTCACATTCACACCTGATGATTTGTAATGAAAAAGGCCAAATGACATGCAGACATACAAATTTCAATATATCTAATAGAAAGACTTGGATTTATTTTGAGTGTATCGCGCTGTTTTGCTAAAAGGAAACAGTTTCCCTTTTTCTGCTATATGATCTTTGACATAATGATAGTTATAAACTGCCATTTGATTTTGGTAATGACAGAAATGTTTTGCATTGTTTTAGAAAGCCCAGAGGGACAGAGAAGAGGTCAAAAATACAACAAAAAGAGCCCAATTCTACAACAGATGGAGTGGCCTAAACACAGTTGTTTGTTCCGAGTTTGGCTAGATGTTACTGTCTTCTTCTAAGTAGAAATGATAACAACAATCACACACACACAAATAAACTAACCTTAACGGTAGCTCCAGGAAAGAAAAGCCAGTTGCCAGTATCCACAGGATCAAGGTTATCTTCTAACACAACTTTTCTGTGAGCAGCATTTATTATCAGGATGTTGTCCAGTGCCCAACAGGCTTCATAGACGTCACCAGCAAGAACATAGTCCTGTTTCCACTGAAAATGGACATTCTCTCCTTTAGCGTCTTCAGGAAGGTACAAGATATGGATGATTGTGCTGACATTGGAAGGAGCGCTGAAAAACAACAGGATGAAATTAAAGCAAGTTTAAGATACAGCCAGGAACTCTTACCTTATTTAAAACATTTACCAAATGAGATGGAGTTAGGCAGTTGATGTTCCCCATATGTGGACGCTATATATTTAGAAAATGTATACTGTGAAATGTAGTCTATACTGTGCTAGGCAATGTCCACAGCCAGAACAGAGGCAACTGATGCCACAGAGAACCTGCAGTCTAAGACAGTGGATGTAGATGGATGTAGTTGTTTGGAAGGCAGGAAGAAACAGTCTGACAACTTCCATACGTGATGCTGAACTTGACTCACTTTTGGGTGTTTTGCAATTATCGCAAAAAAAGGAGCATTAAGGAAGCATTTGCTAAAACCAGACATCCCAAAAGTTGACTTTTTCATGGGCTTTCACCAAAAGAAGCCCCTGACTTTTGGTGCCTCACATCCTCACTGGTGATGATGGGGCAGAAGAGCAGGAAGGAAAAGCTGGGAATTTTCTCTGACCAACTTGCCCTTCCAAACCACTCCTCTGCAAATTCTGTGGCTGGAGAAGTCTGAGTTGTTCTTCTTTTTATGTTTGTCTTCTGGCAACACAGAAGAAACACAGGTTGTTTTTTCCTTGCTGGTGTTTCTGTGATGGAGCAGCAGTGCTGGGAAATCAGGAGAGGAGAACAGGACCTGGAATATTAGGCAATGAACAGGGTCTTGAACTCTGCTTCCCAAAGCTGTCCCCAGAGCTATGAAAGGGCCAAAGTTCATCCTCGACTCTGCATGACTGTCTTTACAAAGGCTAAAAAGGCACCGACAATGAAAGGACCGAGCTCTATGTGCAGGGAAGATATGTTGAGAATTATTATTTTTGTTCTATTAAGTTATTTATTAATGAACATTTTTTTCTTAGTTTTTTTGTTTGTTCGTTTCTTTTTAAATCTTCAATATTGTTCTTTGTAGAGCACTAATTTTGTTCTATTGCCTAGTGGTGCTCCGTTCCCACATGGAAAGGACAATTCAATTCTCAGACTGCAATTCACTCAATTCTCAGACTGCAAGGAGATACACTGCACATTTAAATAAATATTGTAACTCGTAAGGGCCGCAGGAGAAAATAGCATCCTTTCCTAGTTCTCCTTCCAGTCTGCCTTGCATGACATTGCTCTATTGACCTACTTCCTGCTGAGAGCTCAAGCAGCCAGTGTTAGAGCAGCATGCATCAAGCTGTAAGTGCACTAACTAGATAGGTTTTGGGTTTCCAAGGCTTATGTTTGCACCATCTCATCTGAGTTTCTTGGCTTGCGCAGCTATGACTGAACTGATGTTATGGTCTGGGTGTATCATTTTGCATAAATGAGGAAAAGGATTTTGAGCAGCTACTTTGTGGCTTGGGTCCTTGATTGCTATTTCTGTGAGGTAATGATTAGCACCACTTAATTTTTTCCTAATTTATGCCTTTGTCAATGAAATCATAAGCAGGCCCACAAGAAGTGAAATCCAGAAGCCTGCAGCTACAGTTTTGCCTACTTATCAGAAATTGAGTAGCTCCTTACTTTGCAGATCATCTCCATGGACATGAACTGGCTCAAGTAAATCACTTGTGCAGCAAAGACATTAGCTAAGGTAATGCAGCAAGACAGACTGAACTACTCTGTGGACACTAAATATCCACCGCACATTTTCTTCCTCACTTGTATAGCTTGCTATATATGCCAATGCACAGAATTACTTTCTCAGTATTGTTTAATCAGAGTTTGCTCTGCTCCTAGAAAACTCTATCTCTAATACTAGATTTCTCTTTAAAAGTGTGTATATCATAATAAAGGACTTAAAAATCCTCATTCATAAATTTTTGTGCTTTCATGTAAAACTGCTTGTTTAAAGAACAAGACATATTTTATGAACGAATGAAAAAAGAAAAGGTGTTTATGAATATGATAAAGGAGTGCTTTACTTTTACTTCAGTAGACTTACATTTTATTCTTACAGATGTTCACAAACTTTCAATTTAAAAAATATTTTAACAGCTTAAAGTTCATTAAATGTTTGATCTGCCTTTCTGCATTTCTGTAATCCACTGGTTACAATGAGGTTGGAACAAACTCTTGATGAGCACAAGGAACACAAACAGATTTGCCCAAGAAGCTCACAATACAATATAGAGCAGACCTGAACCTTCACTTTATCAGAGCTGCATTTTAATTCTAAAGCTATTCTCCTCCAAATCAATGGACGAAATTCTGATTCACCCAAACCAGTGGCAGTGTCGCAATTAGTTTTAGGGATCATAATTTCACCCGTCATTTTTTAAAGTGTCCAAATAAATGAAGATTGAAAAGTTTACTATCAAAACAAGTTCTAAATACAAGTTTCAAATAACACCTGCTGACTCGGAATGCATGAAAACATTTAAAGAGATGAAACAAACCTAATCTTCTCCAGCTGAGTCCAATCAGCAGAACTGTTCTTACTGTAGGACACGGTGATGCTGGGATCTGAGTAACTGAAACGACATGAGCCTGATCCTGGAAAAAAACAACCAAGAAGCGATAAAATTAGAAGTGTTACCACACAATGCAGCAATAAGTGATCCTTCAGTAAGTTGTTATTGACTGTGCCTATGTCAACATCATCCCTTCTCTGTATTTTAAAGTGTTTTGATTGATGAAGAAATTTTCTGTGATCTGTTGCTGAAGGTAAACACAAAATAATGCATGCTTTATGAGTCAGAAATAAAGCAGAAATGATAAATCACAGCAGTGCTATGTAATCTCTGCAAATTTCCCAAGGGAAGCCAAGTAAATTACTTAACACCCCCCACTGCAGGGGAAAAAAAACTCCACCATACAATGTTTAAACAAAACCTCCTTATTCAAGAGTAAACCACATGGCATTATTTAAAGAGAAACAACAAAAAAATTGGCTTATTATATTACTATGTAGAAAAGAAAGATTCCAAACATAAAAACAGAGTGAGTCACAGGAAAATGTACACAGAATTACTGGAGCCAAGAGTAAATATGCTCTAGGAATTAATAAGAATAAAGATGTTCCAAAATTAGTTATTTCAAGGATACCCAAAGAGAATTAAATTAAGAAATCATTCCATATAGTCACCAGAGCCTATAATTAATAATAAACATTTGATGCTGATCTGGGAATCTCAGAACACTTTACAAAAATGCACTAATTAAGCCTTATGGCACCCCTGCAAGGTAGGGTAATATATTTACTTTTGATTTATAAAAGGCTGCCTCTGGGTGTTGTCACAAAAGATGAGCTTAACAATTAATAAAGGGGACAGTCAGGATAACAAAAACTGGGATGGAAGAATTCAACCTATGAAACATGATAAACAACCTGAGAGGTAATTAAAAACACCAAAGTCACCTTTTTTTCCTCTCAAACATCAGATAATTCATCAGTTTCAGATAATCTGACATCCAACGAAATGGGTAAATCCTAACCTGGGCTCCAAGATTAAAACATTTGCTTCAGAGCCAAGTTCAAAGGCGAGATTCAAAGGACACCAAGCCACCAATGGCCAGACCTCAGCTACACTATATTATATAAGCATATGTGTGTGTGCATGTACAGATATGGAAACTGCTATGCATTTTCCACCGACATCCACAAGCAATTTCCCACCACCATTTTCCAGCTTGCTCCTACAACAGAACACATGGCCCGTTCAGAAAGGGGTGGCCCCTCGCAGGAGCAGCGGCAGCTTTTGCATTTCAAGGTGCACGTTGGATCTGTCCCTGCTTGTGGCCTCAGCTCTGGGCCGCTCACGCAGCGGCTCCCAGCTCTCTGTGATGCCCAGCACGGGGCTTTCTGCTCTGCCATACGGACTACACACCTCTGCACAAGGGAAAAAAGCCCAAATGTGCAAATAATTCTGTCTCCTTTGACATTACAGAGTCTCTAATTTTGCCTGATACCTCAACTATCATCCTGGAAATGACCCATGGAGTTTTTCCTGTATCTTTACCTAATGTTAAAAAGTATATATGCAAACAGATAGTTGTGAAAAACAGTGCCTGTGCTCAGCTAGCCTGACATGCATCCTTGCTGTAACGAGGTGCAGAATAATTAATATCCCCATGCCAGCAGGACTTGGAATTACCAGTCCTGTACCCAAAATGACTGCAGAGCAACTGTCTGGCTATTGTTTAATGACAAGGCAGGTTTTTTTCTATCGTATTAAAACTGAATGATGTCAGGAAAAGCTTTTACATTTAATATTTACCCATCTGCTGAGCTGGTCTACTGTACTGAGTGACATCTGTTGTTGGTTGCTACTTTTTCGGCATTTGGGAGGTCCAAACTTTAATCAAACTCAGCTATTTTATTTCAGGAGAATTCGGTTCAAAATCAGCTTTAGCTAGTTTAACCACTTTGACTAGAAAGAAGCTGGGAGGCAAAACAGCAACATACTGTTTTCCGTGATACAGAAATTAAAGGGAAAATAACACAGATATAATAAAAATAACCAGCCATATAGACTCATAAAGTCATGCCATTTCAGGTATTGTTTAAAGCCAATTCAAAATATGCTGCCAAAAAAAAAAAAAAAAAAGGCCATATTTCCTAGGCATACTATGAGGAGGAGAAGAAAAATAAATGTTTCTTATCAGTACGGTCAATATGAAAAATGTTGCCTTTTAAATCTGCACACCCTCAAAATTACACGATGAAGATAAAAGTTATTGCTTCAAAGAAATGGAAGCACTGACAAAGGGCTTTGAAAGATAGATATGTTATTGCATGTGTGCTATTGGAAAGAGAGCAGTGGAGGCAGAATGAAAAAGGAGAGTGAAATGCTATTTTATCATTATTTTAATAAGTAGGGTTGGTTGCACTGAGATTAAAATTAGTTCAGGAAAGTCATCAAGGTCTGTGTAGGTAGTCCCTGAAGACTAATAATTGTGTTTTTATTAATGTTTAATCTTTCATGTACATTCTTAACCCAAAATAATTACGATACCAAGATTACCTATCATTTTTAAATACCTAATTCTTCAAAACCCTAGCTGACAATAAAAAAAATAAAATTCATTCCTCTTGAAAAAAAAAAATCATCAGTGATTATCAGGTATTATTCATTGCCATTAGAAGTATATTTTTAAAATATACAGGTAGCACATAGATCGGGTGCTTGCATCTTTTGTAAAACCAACATTCATCCTAGCCTATATTAAGAGATTGTTACCAAGAAAAAAGAAAAAACTTGACGTACAACTGAACTTGTGGAGGAAAGGTTTGTGGAGATGCTATTGAAAGCCAATGGCTGAATGAATCCTGTACTTTAACTGCTTACAAATATTTTTGGAAATATGCTCTTTGCATATTTGCATGCATTTTGACCAGCAAAAGAATATTCCCGCCTGGCAAACAAATAGATCGTTCCAAAAATTCATTCATTACCAGGCAGCACCCGAGGGCAGATTCACCCAGGGCAGCGGCGATGTCCTTCAGGCGGCTCCCAAAGACGGTGATAACAGTTTGTCAGCCCTGAGCGCAGCAGCAGGGAGGGGATGTCACGCTATAAATCTTCATGCCCTCCTGCCTCCAAGGAAAAAGTTGTGCAAGACAACGTGAAACCTTTGGAACGAGTCTCGAATGTGCATGTTGTAATCCAGGAATGACCAGGCTTTGAGTTAGCTGTGAAGCAGGTCCTGGAGCGCGGTTAACTTTGACTATAGAGAAGCCACCACCAGTAAGTCGCTGCATGACAGCAGGCAAAATGCTGTGTCTTTCCAAGCATATCACACTGTGTCTGGTGCTCTGATATAGTTACTCCTAGCTAAACCTGCCTTTTCTAAGATTTTGCATTTTACTTTCAGTATTAAAGGCTTGCACATGCATATCATTGTCTATTGGTAAAAAACTAAACACTAATAGTCATCTGGAGACAGGCAGG
Source organism: Tinamus guttatus (assembly GCF_059628265.1). Classification (NCBI taxonomy): domain Eukaryota; kingdom Metazoa; phylum Chordata; class Aves; order Tinamiformes; family Tinamidae; genus Tinamus; species Tinamus guttatus. The sequence goes on from NW_028289023.1 coordinate 1,508,424, forward strand.
AGCAAGCAGCTCCAGACTGCTGCTTTCTTGAGTCTACATGCACTAAACAGAAAAGCATAAAAAGAGAAACAGCACTTCCCCCACTGCTTTGCTACCTGCTTTTAGTTTCCCTCCATGCCATCCAAAGCTACTAAATATTCTGCACACCTTATTATTTTTTTTAATAGAAGTACTAAGACCATGGTATTGAAGAGGAAATGTCATAAAGGTGATAGACCTACTGGCAAATAAAGAAATTTCTGAAGGTCTCAATGTAAGGGAAGCCCACAGCGTAGCTCATTGAACGCTACCTATTAAATAAGCACAATTTTCACCTCCAGGTGTTTGTATCCAAGAGGACAATGGCAGGGAAAATGAATTCAAGGCTCCGTACGGCTTTGCCTCCGACTGTGTCAGATTTACAGAAACCCGACTCGGATGGCTGCTGGTCTCTGATTTCTGAGCAGCGTTGGCTGGAGGCTGGTGTTTTGTTGAGATAAAACCGGGCGCCATCTGCAAGGGAAGCAATATTTTGCTCCATACAGACTGTGATGTCCTCGGCCTCTTGACAACCTCCTGACAGGTCATGCAAGTGGTTCAGTGGATAAGCAGAAGAGATATCTAATACTGGGCTTTAAGGAGAATGAGTCTGATGTGGAACAGTGCCAGAAATAAATTTGCACAGAAAACTGCAGAATGGCTTGAATTGTGTCATCTAGAAAATAAGAGGGAGCTCACAAGAATCCTGTTTATCTAATGCGAGGAGATTGCTTTTATTCATTTTGCTAATGTGATGAATGATGATTAGTCTTTGCTAAGTACTATGATTTGCTGATGTCCCTCGAGTTAAGCCAGACTGGATAGTATAAATTATGAGTGGTCAAATTTGGCTGGCTTGCTAATAGTTTTGTCTTGCTTTTATTTCCAAGTTAATGAACTGTGCAGTCTGCTATAATAAACAGTATCTGGATGCTTATTTTTTCTAGGTATATGTTTATATTGGCTTCCAGTCATGAACCAGATGATTTTAACTTGGTTAAAAGCATATTTTGCCTTGGATATGCTAGAAGCAGTGGGAAAAAAATGAGCAACTCACTGCTCACGCCATACTCTCACTGAAAATTTCCTCAAGAGAAGGTGGTGACAATATTTTTGGTGACAATATTTTAATTTCTCTTTGGAGGCACAATTCCGAATGATATAACAAATGTGATTTTTAATTACAACACATTCCAGATTTTTAGACTTTTTTTTTGTAAAAAATGTATTTAAAAAAGATATGTTTGGAGTACAAATAATCATCATAAGTGTAAAAATACCCAACTCATCTTAGAACACAAAAATGTCATTGGTGTGTTTGCCCCTTGGTATAGACTGTGTCTTCTCTAACTTCAGGGAGAATCCTGAATTTTGAAATGCAAACTCTTAACCACTTGTTTCCAGCAGATTTCGGAGTGCAGTAACTCAGGCTGCACTGACAGCTCCGGGCTGGAGCTCTGTTTAGGAATTAATGAGCTGCCATATCTAAACTAACAGTTGACAAACAGCATAAAAGTCTTCCGGCATAAAACTGTGAAAGATTAGAAGACTAATTAGTAAATAAATTTGATAAAAATGAATCCGAAGGACTTTACATCCTTGATATGATTTGTCATATCCTTGATAGGATTAATTATAAATAAAACCTCCTCTGTTTTGCAGGCAGGATGGCAGCTGCCTTCCCCGGGGCAAGGCTGGCCAGCCTGGGCTTTGCAGGCAACTGTGGGCAGCGGTCGGTCAGGATCGACAGCTCCTCCTAATTCAGGGAGATGCATGGAGTGAACTGGGCTCAGCCTTATCTCCCCAGCACGTGGATGATGCCCCACAGGTCCCTGGCCCGCAGCATGGCCAGAGATTTGAGGAGAGATTGACCCAGTGGCCTTGCTTCACTTGGACAGGATCTCCAGGGCATCTCCAACCTTGCAGAAGTCCAGAATGCAAGCAGACAGGGCCTGAGCATCCTGAAAGACATTGAGGGGCTGCAGTGCATCCAGAGAAGAACAACGAAGTTGGTGAAGGGGCTGGAGCACAGCCTTTAGGAGGAGCAGCTGAGGAACCTGGGGTTATTTAGTCTGGGAAAGAGGAGGCTCACGGGAGACCTTGTCGCTCACTACAACTACCTGAAAGGAGGTTGCTGTGAGGCGGGCAATCAATATCCTCTCCAGAAGAACTACGGATAGGACAAGAAGAAATGGCCTCAAGTTGCATCAGGGGAGGTTCAGATTAGACATTAGGAGGAATTTCTACATGGGAAGAGTGGTGAAGCACTGGAATAGGCTGTCCAGGGAAGTGGTGGAGTCACTGTCGCTGGCAGCATTCAAGAAATGTGTAGATGAGGCACTTAGGGACATGGTTTAGCATGTGTGGTGTTGAAGGGTTTACTGTTGGACTCAATGATTCTGAAGGTCTTTTCCAACTATAATGATTCTATGATTCTATGATCCCAGCTGGAGGGTGGCCCCAGCTGAGCCAGGGAGGGTAGCGCTGGCCCGGGCAACCTCCATGGGCCCTTCCACCCAAACCAGTCCCTGAGCCCAACCAGCTGCAAGGCCCCTCCTCATGAGAAGCAAAGGCCAAGAAAACACTCATCCTGCTCAACATCCTTATGGTCTATGCATATTCAAAGATACCACGTGCTTTCTGCTTCATACAGACTTGTGCTTGTGCTCTTCTGATGAACACATTGGATACCAATTTGTGCCGCCTCCTGTGTAAAGAGCATCAAGGAATGAAAAATAAAGCAGGCAGAGAACCCTTATGCTGATTTCCAGTGTACCCTGATGCAAACACACTTAGCTATTTATAGTGCATCTTCCCGAGATACAGCCAGCAGGTATGCACTTGGATGATGTGCCTATTGCCAAATGAGTAATTAAATAATGCTCCTAAATATAACCACGTTCTTTAATGCCCTGATATTGTACACAGTGCCCTGGTGAAGGCGCAGTGAGAAGGCTTGTCACATGCATACATACATCTCAGGTACGTAACTGACACCCACCTGTTACAACTATTGAAAAAATGTGATTTTTAGAAATGCTCAGGAATATTCATTCAGTGATTCCTAAATGACTGACCAGGCAGTAAGCCCTATGCTAAGTAAACATCTTTACCCCTCTGCTGCTATTGTATGCTTGGGTGCTATTGCCATTTAATGCTTAATGTCAGAACCAACACTTAGAGACCTTCTAAGTGAGAAGGTCCCTTCTCATTGAAGGTGGGTAAAATTTAAATTGTTCAATCTTCGAGTAGTTCCATTATTAGGCAGTACAGTAGCACGTATCCACATGGAAAAAGAGATCTTTTGTTTAACTCTGTATAGAAGTCTGGGCCAGCTGTAAAGACCAATAGTCAAGAAAACAGTACCATAAGAAAAGGGTATTAAATATTGCAGGAAGGCAATTGATATTTTATTCAGATCCCTGTATTTTGTCCATACTAGAGAACATGTATAGAACATGTATGTTTACACATTGGTCCCAATAATTGCGGTGTAAAATCATTAATATCAAGCTCTTGAAATAGCTTCCTTGCCTGCCTTAGTGAAATTTCCTGTTGCCAAGAAAATCTGGCAAGTATTTTTGCTTAAGCCAAGTCTTAAGTTAACATCGCTCTCTTTTCTGAAACCGTATAAGGCAGATTGCCTGCCTTTAACTTTACATGTAGGTAGATAATTACTGCTTTCTTCTGCAGTGCCTGATGGGCTTTCTCTATTTTTATCTGCTTTTGCTCTCACAGACATCTCTCTCCCTCCTGGCACCCCAGACCATTAGAGAAAGACTCATGTGCATTTTGCTGCACTCGGGGTGTCTCTTTTTACCCCCAAGAGCTACAGATGCTTTGTTGTTTGAGTTAATTCAAAAATGGGCAATTTTAATCATACAAAATTGTTATCCTAATACAATGATATGAGCAGGATTAAGATGAAAGTCAGTCTGTAATCCAGCAGTTATTATTTTCCGCACCCAATTCTGTAATGGGCTGCATTTGGCCACAAGGAGGTGATTCACCACCTGCCTTAAAACAGCATCCTACCATTTGTCTCTCTTTATCTTTTCTGCTTTTCTCCATATAGTAAATCTGTAACACTCACAGTTTAATTCGTAGCAGTGGCAGAGAAGCTCTGGTATTGAAGTAATAGGACAGTATTTCATTCTAACCTTGGACTAGCTAAAACAACACAAATCATTTCACTGCAAGGCCATTAAAATGTCTTTCAAATCCACATTAACTTTAAACCCTGGCTTCAGTCCAGGCATCTAGGCAGACCCCTCTTGTATAGCTCAGCAAGATCAATAAGCACCGCCTCACATTTCCAATCATGCTATATGAAGTATGTTAGATGATGTTACTTACCTGTCTTACTCTTTCACATAAAAAATAATTTATAACCTATATATCTATGCAAAGGACTTCTCTGCTGAAGAAGTGAAAACCAGTAGGTTTTGTGTTGGGCAACAAGAGAAGACATTTTGGGTAGAGAGCCAAAAAGAGTGAAAAAAATAGTATTGTTTTATCAGGTGAAATGTAAGTAGAAGAAATGCAGAATGAGAAATTACAGCAATTTTTACACTTAATTATATGAAATTCTCATTCTTCCCAAATCTGTAGGAAAGGAATTAGAACAAACAACCTGGACGTTCATGTACCCTTAATACTCAGGGTCCTTAGTTCTCAGTGGGGTCTGGCTCAGGATATAACTGTGATCAAATGTCATTTCATGATCCTGATTTCTTCTGGACACCTTGACCCAAACTTAGTGTGCTCACTAAATTACCTATTTTTAAAACAGATTTTATGCACTTTTTAAGCTCAGTTTAGACTGGGATCTAACACCTTTTCATTAGCCAGCTCCATGGCTATGATTTTTTTTTAAACCATATGCTAGCCTGGGAGTGCTCCCACATTGATGCATGATAACCTGTCAGTCTTGTGCCCCGCAAGGCAGAAGATTGTCCTGATGATGGTAGCAGCCATCTCCCTTCGATCACTGTGTTCCTCAGGGGATTCTCGGCCTCTTTCCCTGTTTATATCACTATAAACCTGACTGTATGAATGCACCATACATGCACAGCAAACCTGAAAGTCATCAGAGTAAGAGAAATCTGGGTGACTTAGGGAAATCGTGCATGCAGATGACTAAAGTGAAGGACATGGCTCATCATGCCCTAAAATTTTGGCTCTACAGATTGTGCCACGAGGCTCTTTGCCTCCAACTAGCAGCAAAGTGAAGGATTGAAAAGGTCAAACACTCTTCCACGCTGCCTTCAGAAGGGGCCTACTCTCCACTCCACTACTTCTCTAGAGACTTGTGAACAACATCTCATAGCAATTCTGAAGCAACTTGCTCAGCTCTCCCCAGTGCTGCTGAGGGCAAGTCCAGTGCTAGCTTATATAATAATGGCCATTACAGTATTTATCAGGCATCTGATACCTTCTGCTAAACTGTAAAACCAACTAAACAAAATGCAAATTAAGAGTAAATGAGCAGTTATGGTTCCTTTGAGCCTAAGCTAAGGCATATTGAACTGAACACGTATGAACTTCTCTCGAACAGTCTGAATCTGAGCGGAGGATAAATAGTTGATGTGTGAGCAGCAGGCAATACAACACCTGCCACCAGAACTGAATTACACAAGCATGAGAAAAATATAAATGATAAATATCTTCAGACTGCTACATGGGGCCAAGTGCATTCCTTGCTGTCCATGCAGCTGATCCAGGCAGTGCAGGACTGTGTTAGGACCTGTCCCATGTGGATGCTCTGCCGAGCCCTCCACATGCTGCTCTGGCTGCCAGGCTGAGGAGATGGCAGTTTCCTCCAAAGAAAGACAAGGGGTTTTAAAAACCAGCAGCACTGTTTATGTCGAGAGGTTATTTTTGTCTATTACATTCTTATATTTGCTAAGGTTAATATAAGAGTAAGTGTATTTTCTGAAGCATAACATCTTGTCAGGTAAGGACTACTCCAAAAGGTGCAGTTTAAAACAATAATGACGATAAAAAATCTGAGTAGTTTGAATATGTATCAGGGGAAAAAAAAAAAAAGCATTATCAATTGCATTTTATAATTCAGTTCTGTGAGACTCACATTGGCAATAAAATCTAACTGCAACTAAAACAAAAAAAAAGGAAGAAAAAATCGCTAAGTCTGAAAAGCTGCATTTTTAAACAAAATATATTTAAACTAAAATAATAATAATAAAGAATAAATGATAATAAAGCAAGCAATTAAGCAATGAGCAATCTCAGTGTTTTGTCTTCAGCAAACATGGTGGAGATCTTTAGCACATGGATTTACTGAGAAAAACAGCTCTTGTGCTGACCCTAGTGACCTCGGTGCTTCAGAAAGAGTAATAGAGGCTACTGGGTTAACGATTCACTAACCCCATGTCTTAGGGCAAGGCAGGGCATGGCATGAGAAGCCTTTCAGAACCAGCATGTCAAAGACTTGCATCCAAAGCAGTGACCTTTACTCATATGCTAATCAAAAGCAATCAATTGCACATTTAAAATCATTTCCCCCATTAAACTTACCAAGAACTGTGAAGTCAGCAAGCATTAAAGATCGACTGTAAATACACTAAAGCACTTGGGAGTTCTTGATATGTGCATTGCATATGTGCCTCTTTTCTTACAAAAGAATAGTACTCTAAGTATAAAAGTTATCATAGACAACACAGTTACACTTCAGTTAAGGACAGAGAATGGTCTGATAGACTGATAGATTTACAAAGCTAAAGAAATCCAGAGTAATAGCAGGGGCGATTACTCCACCAGAAAATAAAGTTGTTAAGAGTACAAAGTGTGTTAAGCAAAACTGGGGACACAACTAGTTTTTCTACTTGATTTTAGTGACCAAGTAAGAAATTTTGGGAACACAGAAACTAGGAAGAAAATGGATAGCACTGAAAAAAGTACAGTGAATAATTGTATCCATGCCCTCAATTAGCAGGGATTCAACCCTAAAGGTTTTATCCCTATTAAATGTCATAATATAAATTTGTAAATGTATTTTATTTATAGATTATGTTT